>NW_026067891.1:4867329-4966980 GCF_014885135.2 Alexandromys fortis | reverse complement strand
GGCCCCCCCCCCCCCCCCCCCCCCCCCCCCCCCCCCCCCCCGGAACTGGTCCCCAGAACGGTCTTCTACATTCTCTCTGCTCTGGCCTCTTTCAGAAGCTGCTGACTGTTCTCTGTCTCCTTCCACTCTGCCAAGGCAAGGCGCCGTCACGCTGTTAGTTTACACACCAGCACCTGGGGGTCGCCTAAGGCTGCACCCAACTGCGTCCTTTCGCCCGCGGCTTTGGAGTCTTTGTTCACCACCCCTGGGTTGTAGTAGCCACTTTCCCCTTTGTGGCAAATTACCTGATCAAAGAAATTCAAAGGAGAAAGGGCTTATTTTTCTGTCCTGGTTTGTGTTGGCAATCTCTGCTCCAGTCTTACCCCACCCCCCATTCCAAACCTCCCCCGGATGTTCATCTGGGAACCCGCTCCTCCCATTCCAGACCCTGCCCCTCAGAAAGCCCACTGAGGCTCAGCTCCTCCCTGGGAGCTGCTCAAGATCACGCCTTCAGGGTATTTAAGATCTGGTGGCAGAACCTGCCCTGTGATTTCTCTCCTGCCTTTCAAGACTCACCTGGGAGTTGCTTTACTTTGTTATTAAATCTAGATTTCTTTATTTGGTCCGATTTGGCATATTGCATTGGTGGAGAAACACCCCAATGGTCGGGGATCCAACACTTCCTAGTTTTAGACTACAGGCCTTCTTGGTGGGGGGGAGTCACGACAGGGGGCGCTTGAATTAACTGGTCACATGGTTAGGAGCACACAGCAACAAATGTCCGGCTCCGCTCATTTGCTCCACTTGCAGGGTCCAGGGGCCCAACCAGGGGAACAGGGGGACCTACAACCAGGCCTTCCCACCTTGGTTAGCCCAAGATAGTGCCCAGACACAGCTCAGAGGCCATCTCCCAGGGCATTCTAGAGCCGTCAAAGTCACATTAACTGTCACAGATGTCCGCTTGTAGCCTCACGGTCGTCAGATGAGCGCTGACATGCGGCACTCCATCTGCGTCCATGACTAATGGTAAGCTGGTGGCAATGGGTGTCTCCAGCTGAGTGTGTCCCTTTCATCAGAGAAAAACAGTCTTACTAAGAAGCCACTCACCTCATTGGTCAACAGGCCCACAGAACATGTGACCTAGTGATCGAGAGAGACGTTTGAAAAATACCGTGTCTGGGGCGGGAGAAGCATCGGGACAAGTGTTGGCTTAGCAGATGTCCTGTGGCTCAGTGTGCACTTTAAAACCCTTGTTCTGTTTGTGGGGTGGAGGACAGCTGAGGGCGTGGTGAAAGAAAGCTTCCTGCGAGACTAGGAGACAGACTCCCTGGCCGACAGACAGACAGAGAGGACATGGCTAGGCAATAAGTAGCCAGCTTCTTCTTCACCCAAGACAAAAGCCTGGCACCTTGAAACAAAGGCCTCTAGGCCTTTGTTTCTCCCCAGCAGGCCTCCTGCAGGTGGACTGACTGACCTCACTCAGGGTCTTTCCTTAAACTGGCCAGCCTTAAATTAGGGGAGGGAAACGCTGTAGGAAGAGCTGGAGTTCTTTTCTTTCTGTGTGTCTGCTGCATGCGTGTGTCTGCTCACGCTACATGTGTGCTTCCTCACTCCTGGGATCTTCAAAGCTGCTTCTGTCTCCTGGTTGCTGTACCCAAGAGTTCTCCTCTGTAGACAGATTTTTCTTTGGACCAGCTCATAAATAATGACATGGAGACTTACTATTAGTTTTGAAAGCTTGACCTAAGCTTAGGCTTTTCCCAACTAGCTCTTATAATTTAACTAACCCACATTTTTAACCTACATTTTGCCTCGTGGCTCAGTTACCCCTGATCTGTACTGTGAGTCTGACTTCTTTAGAGTCTTGTAGATGGAGGCGGCCCAGACCTGAATAATCACACAGAAACTACATTAATGACAACACTGCTTAGCCAATAGCTTAGGTGTATTCCTGCCTAGCTCTTATATCTTAAACTAACCCATTTCTACTAGTCTGTGTATCACCATGAGGCTGTGGCTTACTGGAAAGGTTTCAGCAGCGGCATCTTTCTCCTTTGGCAGCTACATGGCATCTTCTTGACTCTGCCTACTCTCTATATATCTCTGTTTGGATTTCCCACCTGGCTTTACTCTGCTAAGCCATTGGCTAAAACAGCTTCTTTGTTAACCAATGGTAATAAAACATATTCACAGCATACAGAGGGGAATCCCACCTCAGAATCTCAGTGGTGTCGCTCTGCTTCTCTTCTTCCCAGAGTCCTTTCTGTCCCCAGAAATTCCACCTAACCTTTTCTTGCCTAGTTATTGGCCCTTTGATTCTTTATTAAACCAATAACAGCAATATCTCTTCACTCAGCAAACAAATATCCCACAACACTCTGTTGCCATCCGTTGTGCTCCAGATTTTTCCTGCTGTTTCATCCTTTAACTGAGAAAATGAACATTATCATGACCCTACCTAGACTAACATTTCCCATACTGGGTACAAGAGGGATGCTGAGATAAATTGTGGGGAACTCATCCAGGATGTGTCCCCCTTAAACCTTGCAATCAAAACTTTGCACTGGATTGGAGGGAAGGTCCCCTCAAGGGTTTATAATTTAAGGAAAGAGCGGGGGGGGGGGCATCCAGACCTCAGGGACACAGGCCAGGAAGTCCCCACCCAGTACTGGAGAAGATGCCAGAGCTTTGCAAGGGCTATGGAAGGCTGAAGAAATGGCACATTTGCTAGTCAGGGGATCAATCCTCCAAGACGGCCCATCAGTCCAAGGTCTCCATCTGCAGCCGCCAGCGGTTTTATGGAACATGGAGCAGGGCAGGTTCAGGGCCAGAGTTCCATGCGCACAATGAGGCCCCGAGATATGGCCTAGCGCTCCTAGCTGAGCAGCCTCCAGGAGCAGGAGCCACGGAACCGATGGACTGTATAGGACATGGACACTGCTAGGGAGTCCCCCGAGCAGGGAGGAATCAAGAAAACCCCGAAGCACTCAGGAACTGGCCACCAACTCCCCTCTTCACGTCCCAGCCTTCCCTGGAGCCCTAGACTTCCAGGGGCCCCCCTGATGTCACCAGTGGGACTGAAATGAAGATACTCCAAAGAGAAACTTGCACCCTTCCCTTTGGCCAGCAGACTCCTGAGACAATGGGCTTGAGAATCAGGGATTTTGCCAGGAATCTTAGGCCAGCAGAAGCAAAAGGCAAAGCCTGGTGCCAGCCAGGGCATGACTCTAGAACAGAGAATTTGCTCACACAACTTTTCCAGTTGGTCAGGCCATCTTGACCGAGAGGCTGGAGCTGAGCTGGTGATGGGCAGGACTGAAAGAAAGCACAGAAATCCTGGGGTTCGTGAGGAGGGAGGGGAGCCCCTCACCCTGGAACCTAGACGAAGCCTCTTGCCATCCGGAACACAAGAAACCAGCACAAATGAGAACCTCCTGCTCAAGTTCTTTCTGCCTTTCCAGCCGTAAACCTGCAAGTCCTCTAGGAATTTCTCCAGAACCATTCGGTGGAGGCCTTGTCCCAAACACCTTATTGTTTTCCTTCATTAGACTGGAATCTCATCTGTGGCAGCACCAGAGCCCCCTATAATTCAATTATCAAGAGAGATTAAGAACACATATAGGGGCTTGGGGGTTTCTTAGCAACCTCTTGAGATTTAAGCTGAAAACGGCCAAAGTTGAACATGTGGTCAACACTAATACAGCCAATTGCAAGTGTCCCTTGGGAAGCCTGGACAGTCACTAGCATGTCACTTTTCTGAGCCTCTTCTCTGAGAAGCCTACATTCTTACTTCTGAGAAATTCTCTCTTTCTTAACACACATATTTAAATTCTATATTAAACTATCTCTAATAAAACCCCTGGGGCTAGAGAGATGGCTCACTAGTTAAGAGAACTTCTTTCTGGACATCCACATGGTAGCTTGCAAGCAGGTGTTAACTCCAGTTCCAGAGGATTTAGCGCCCTCTTGTGGTCACTGTGAGCACTGCATGCATGTGGTACACAGCATACACAAGCAGACAAACACTAAACACATAAATAAACATAAATAGATCTTTAAAATATAAAATCTCCAACTCTGTTTAATATCATCTAGTCCTGGACTTATTTTCAGCCTTGAAACCATGGATCCTGGTTTGGCATCAAGGTCCCTAAAAGATTAGGGGAAACAGGCCAATGAGATGGATTAGTTACTGTACCAGCCTGCTGACCTGAGTTTAAGGTGGAAAGAGAGCCTCAACACCCAGAAAATTGCCCTTTGACCTTCATGCCCCTACATATACACACACACACACAATTAATTAATTAGCTAGTTATCTAATTTTAAGAAAGAGTAGGGGACCTCCTCAGGCTGCTGAAGAGGACAATATGGGGCTGTGTCTGTGTCCCCTCACCTCTGGCAAGACCACATTTTGACCAGGTTATCATATCTCATGCCCTCTGTTTAAACCTAAACTTAATGTCAATGCCCCAAGGATGACCGGCTCTCCTTACCTATTCTTCTCGGTGTGGCCATATTGATAAGGATCCTTATCTCTTGTTTGTTTACTTGACCTGTTAAAGATTGGCAGGGAAGCCTAGCCTGCTGGGGCCACTCTCGACTCTGGCACTATAAGCTGTGGGAACAGCTGAAGACTTCCCACAGACAAATGCCACCACCATTGCCCTACCTGAGCATCTAGCCATTGATTGGGGACCCCGGATAGTTGTCAAGGGGACTTCAGTAAGGGTGATATCGGAGGGAGGACGTGAGGGATGGACACACAGGCCTGGGGAAAACAGGGTCAGAGTACAGGATAGAAGTGGGAAACTCGGGAAGGAGAAGAATAGAGGCGGGCAAGAACCAAGGCAGGGCTGGGGTGAGGGCTCTGGCAGGAAGACAAACCCAGCTCTGCAGATGGGGGAGGGAAGAGTAGAGAAGGCTAAGAGCATGAGGACCCAAAGGAGCAGGAAGTAGCTGCAGGGGGAAAGCGACTGAGGGAGGCTGGGGGATAAGGGGGGGGGGGGCGGACCCCACTACAGACAGAGGGCACTGCTGTGGGGACTCGACCAGCCGTGTGCTGGCATCTGAATCCCCATGCACTCCCAGGCTCCATCCTTTACAAGCAGGTGGCCAGTCTGGCCTGTTTGTTTTTTAAACAACATTTATTGCTTTCTAACAATAAAGGAAATCAAAACAACACAGGGCAGGTGCAGCTCTGTGCGGATGGATGGAACAATGGGACCGGTGTTTCGGGACTGCACTTTCTGCATGCAGCACACAAACCTGGACGGTGTTCTCTTAGACTTCTCACCTCCACCATTCCTGGTAGGAGACATTGTTTAGCAGAGTCACCTTCATCACCTGTTGGAGCTGGCTGGTTTCCGGTCTTTTTTTTTTTTTTTTTTTTTTTTGGTGACTCTCGGGTATCAACCATTATAAAGACCACATTCATCCAGCCCCGTGGCCTGGCCACCACCCAGAGCCCTGAGAAATCCAAGCCCCAGGCCCAGTCCTCAGGAGGGCCCCCACTGGGTGGAGGACTCGGGGCCTGGGCTGCAGACTTTAGCCCACAACGTTCTGGAAGCCCCAGATCCTCTCACAGCCTGAGTCATTGCTGTCATCTGTCCTCCTCCCTCCTCCAAGGGGACAGGTGAGGTGACTCAAACCTGCTGCCTCAATGTTTTGCAGCTCCTTGGTGGAGAGGAATTTATGGCCTCAGTGGAGAGTCATTGCTATTAATCAACCATGACAGGGTGTAGCTGCTAAATCAGGGAGACAAAGCCTGGCTTCAAGTGCAGCTCACTCCGAGCCCTGCCATAGCAGCCCGGATCTGGCCTGAAGATGAGCCAAGCTCCGTTCTCACAGAGATGAGCTTCTGGTAACCCTGCTTTAGCTTTGGCGGGGATCCCAACCCTGAACTCCTCAGCGTAGCACAGCCAAGTCCTTGGGCCACAGTCCCCTCCTTCCCACCTCAGAGAAAAGGCCAGCAAGAGCAAGGATAGGCCAGGGGTTCGAGATGGAGCTGTGGCCAGGCCCATGTACAACTTCACATCAACAATATCCCAGCATTTGTGTCCCAACTGGATTCCCATATATAGGGGGGAAAAAAACCCAAGAACTGAGAATAAATAATTTATTGAAACTGGAATAAATATGTGGCATGGTTACAAATAACTGTAAAAAAGAACATAAACACACACACACACACACAGTCCTCAGTCCTCAATTGAGGGGCGGGGCCTCGCTGTGGAAGGGGCCGGGACTTCCCAGTTCTTCCTACAGGCCACTGGCGCCCCCCGGAGGTAGAAGACATATTTACAGCCGAAAGACCAGCAAGAGGCTGTTCTCCAGATCCCAACTAGGAGCTCCTGGTGTCCCCACGGTCCGCCAAGCGCCCGCGCAGCTGCACCCCTTGCACGATCCTCTGCACCCAGGGGCGGTGAGCTAGGAGGCTGGTGTAGACTCCGGGCCGGTTGCGCTCCGCGCAGCCTTCTCCCCAGCTGATAATTCCCGTCAGTAGCCAGGAGTCACCCACCTGGCACATCAGAGGACCCCCAGAGTCGCCCTGCAGAGAAGAAGGGAAGTCAGGCGCCCACACCGGCAGGCCGTGTGCAGAGCCCAGGCGTGCTTAGAGGATGCAGTACTGAGCCAAGCTGTCTGTGGAGGCCCTGGAAGAACAGGCCTTATGAACAGAACCACTTCTGGTGGCAGGCATGACCTCCCCACGACCACAAGGAGCAGGAGATGAGGCCACTTTTCATTTACAGGTTTAGAAAGTCTTTACACCAATTGGCAGTGTGGGCACTGAAGCCGGGCCATACATACACTGACCACCTCAGTCACGGGACTGGCCACAGAGGACAAAGGTTCTGACGCACCGGACCCTACTCAGAATACCAGCTGCCAAGCTAAGGCATTACAGCCGAGGAGTTCTGTACACAGCCCGTGTGTAAACAAGAAAATGGGTGACCCAGCCAAGCTAAAGGGGGCCCAGGCGGAGGTGGGAAAGGATGTCCCTCAGGAAATAGAAGTGATGGAGCTTTTGGGCCTCCCAGTTGGAGTGGGCAAAGGGTGGGCGCTCACCAGACAAGCATCCCGCTCCCCTTCCAGGTAACCAGCACACAGCATGTCCTCGGTGATGGCCTCTTGCCCTGCACCCCGCCAGTACAAGCGTTTGCAGACTTCGGAGTCAATGATGGGCACCTTCAGCTTCTGAAGGGTCTGAGGGCGGGGCAGGGGCACTGGGGACAGGAAGAGAGAGTCAGCTCAGTGCTTGCATCTGGTCCCCTCTACCCCCCAAGCAGCCTTCCTCAAAGGTAAATGAATACGCTCTACTGGGCTTTCCCAAGGTGTTTTCAGGAAACCCTAATCCCAGGCTCCCCACCCCTTGACCCAGTGAATTCAAACATGGATGCGCAGCCCTAGATTCTGTGCCCTCAATAAGCTTCCAGATGCCCACAGAGGGCTACACAGCAGAGTGGTGTTTCTAGGCTCAGACTCTAGTTTTTCCTACAAGGGCAGCGTGTTTGGTATTCCCCGAATTTCACCAAGCCCTCACCTTCCCTGGAGTTAAGGTGTAGATCCCAAGGGAAGACTGCAACTGCAGAGTTCCAGCATCTGCCCGTGCCTGAGCAATTCTTCTGGACCCAGGCTAAGGCTCTGCCCTGCTGTCTATACCCAGTTTCTCCTTCCTGGTCTCTACTGCGTGTTCTTTCATAGATCGTTTCTGTTCATTTGGGCTTAATCCAGCCTCTGTCTCTCTAGTTACCATCTGCCTTTCTCTACTTCTATATTTCCTCTGGTTTGTGGTTATAGATGGTATTTTCCATCTATAACCATCCATAACTGGTTTGAAAATTGTGGGGTTTTTTTTGGGGGGGTGGGTGATGAAGACTACATTACCTCCTGGGACTTTTGCTTGCAATTCATAGATGCTGCCACCAGGGGGTGACAATTCCCACTTGGAAGGCATAATGCTGATTATGTTTCCATCTTGTTCCCACTCCATGTCTACCCATTCTTGTGTCAAGAGCTTTGCAAATACCCCCCCCCCCGCGCGCAATAGGGTCTTTCTATGTAATTCTGACTGTCCTGGAACTCTGTAGACAGCTAGCTCAGAGAGGTCTGCCTGCCTCTGTCTCCCAAGTGCTGGCATTACAGGCATGGGCTACCATGCCTACCTTTTTCCTTCATTCCTTCCTTTTGTTGTTCTTGTTACTGCAAATCTCTATTGTTGCTTTAAAAGAGAGCCAGATTCCTTTCAGCTAGAGGTGACCTAAAACTGGCAGTTGAGTTCTTGTGACTTCATTTCTCTAGTCCCCAACTCATCTCTCCTCGTCTCTATAATGCACACATGGCCTCTACGCTCTCCTACCCTAGTATCCGCATCTGAGTGGCCTCTGCCCTCTGTCCCCAGCTATTCCTGACCTCTCTGAAGTTAGAGGGGAGCCTCACCTCCATCACGGATGCTGCCCCAGCCTGCAATCCAGCAGTCGGTGTTGGGAGGGAGCCGTACGGAAGAGTCGGGCAGGCAGATGGGCAGGATCCGCTCAGAGAATTGGATAGAGTGTTCCAGGCGCACCAGGGCAATGTCTGCACGGGTTCCTTCCCTCCAAGAATACCTAGGGTGGGGCAGCACCCAAGCAATACCCACTTGCTGGGACCTTGGGCCTGGGTTTTCCAGCTGCCAGGCCCCCAATAATACTGAGAACAGAGATGGCTTGTCCACGCTGCTGCAAGGAAAGAGAAAGATGTCAAGGAGAGAATGCCTGGCACGATGGCAATCGGGATCCCTGAACAACCCGGACAGCCCGGAGCCTGAGACAGGAAGCAAGGATGGGTCCTGAGGAATCAAGAGCAAACCTGATTGCACATACCTCTTGAAGCAGTGCGCAGCCGTGACCACCCAGCGGTTGGTGAGCAAGGAGCCTGCACAGTGGTGGGAGCCATTCTTGAGGATGCTAACAATCCAAGGCCACTGGGCATCCACGCTGTCCTCACCACCCACGACGCGGTTCAGCTGCTGAGGCTTGCCACAGTCTGGAGACACTGGCAGGAGGGATGGAGTTTCCTGTCATCTCAGCAGACTCAACTGTCTTCTGACTTGCCTGTCAAGCCACCTCCAGGCCCTCCAAGGTCTTAAGCCTGTGGCCCAGCATGGCATGTGTCCAGCACAGTGTTTATCACAGGTGAGTCCCTGCCCTGTCCCCATCCCCTTTAGCTACCAGGGCGCTGGCCCTTTCATTCCTCCCTCCAGCCCGTTAGCTGGCCTTCCCTCCACTTCCCTTAACCTTGATTTCTTTGGTTCTCTTGACTCTCATCCTCCTGTCCTTCCAGACTTTTCTCTTCCAGTTCATCCTCTTTTCTATACCCTGCCCCACGCTCGTGATCCCCATATCCCTTCTTCATCAGCATCCTCTGACCGCAGACCCCACTTCTGACTACCCCATAGAGTGACATCCAGAGACCGCACCCCCCACCCCAGCCTACTCACACTCACCTGGGATGTGGGCAGCACCGAGGGTAGCTGAGGGCAAGAGAGTAAAGAGGGTCAGGCCCGGTGGTGAGAAGCCCTGATCCCCATGCCTGGGGCATCCCCCATCCTCTCAAACAGACTCATCCTGAGCCCTCAGCACCGTTCCCACTCTCCTACCACCTCTCTCTCTCTCTCTCTCTCTCTCTCTCTCTCTCTCTCTCTCTCTCTCTCTCTCTCTCCCACACACACACACACACACACACACACACCACAGATAACTCCTGAAGCTCCGTTTGGAACAAACATTTTCAGACCCCTGCCTCCCAGCTCACCAGTATTTTCTCCACCTTCCTAAGAGTAGGAAGAGAGCTTGGGACACATACCGCCAGCACCCAGGCTTTCTCCCCAGCCCCCACGAAAGCCTGGGCAGCTGTCCCATTCCAGAACAGAAGGAGTAGACCCAAGATGGAAACCACGGAGGGGAAAACAGAAGCCGGAGGACAAAGGGAAGCCGCACTGACCAGATGGGAGAACAGCCCGGAGCAAGCACGGCGACCAGGACGCTCGCTCGCGTTCAGCTAGGGAAACTGAGGCACAGAGCAACGGCAGAGGCAGGGGACAGAGATAGAGGCACAGGGAAATGAAAGGAGACAATGGGAAGGAGAGCCCACACTCGAGGGAAGGTGCTGAACCAGGAGGCTGGCGAGGAGGAGGGGCTGTGGGCAGGAAGGAGGAGTGGAGAGAGGAGGAGGCGAGGAGCCGCAGGCCCCGGAGGCTCACCTGTGGAAGTCAGCAGCGCCAGAAAGATTGTGATCCTGAACTGGTCCCCACCCAGTGCGGGGGGAGATCTGGAAATCACCGCTAGGGGTGGAGCCCCAGCGAGGCTGCTGACCATCTCCAAGGACCTAAGGGCTGTGCTGGCTCTGACTGGCAGGGCAGGTGGCTGTAGTGTCGGGTTCCCTGCAGGTCGCCCCAGGTTTTATCCTGTGAGGAGGAATGCTGTTGGACCAGTCCCCCCAGCTGGTGACTGGGCCACCCAGACAGTGGGTCAGGGAGGAGGCGGGGCTACCAGGAGGAAGCAACCGGCTACTGGGGCTAGGGGCAGTAACTAGACGGGGGACTCAGGCTCAGGTTCAAGATGGGTGCCCAGGGTGCACCCTGCGAGGGGCAGTAGGGACATGTTAACTGCCCGGAGCATGGCTCTATCCTTGACTGTCTCGGGAAACAGAGATCCTGTCTGCAGCTTGCCGAGCGCTTGGGGTAGGAAGTGGCTCAGCCTGGAGTGGCTACAGCTGGGGCAGAGAGTGTTAGGAGCCCGTGGGACCTCAGGCTGGGGGTTGCCAGGGGGATCTTGCTCCTTAACGGCCCATGTCCAGCACCCTGCCTGCTTCCATGACTCAACCCAAACACTTGGGAGCCTGGAATCCCGTTAGCCCACTTCCCTGAAAGCTGTGACTCAGGCCCCAAGGGGGAGGGCATGATGGCCTCTTGGTCATTTGGCCAAGTTGTCCCTGGTACTTCCTCCCAGTTGTCACTGCAGGTGAACCTCAGTGACTCATTTCTTACCTGAACTCCAGGGAGCAGGCTAACTCTGAGCAGGAGCCATGGCCTGTGGCCCCCATACTTGGGAAGAATCACATCCTAGGACCCCATGGAACTAGGCTTGGGGAAGCTGGGGCACCGTGGGCTGATGTGAACTGTTATTGACTCAGTGTCCTGCCCTCCTCACCTCAAACAGAAACCCTCAACCCCCCCCCCCGCATGACACATATATATCACTCCGTCCAGTGTGAGTTTCTAGGGGCAGACCTGGTTGTGGGAAGAAGCAAGGCTGAATAAAAGCAATACCGCAGTCTGAGACTCTGTACCCTATGTTGTGTGTCCCCAAGTCCCCTAAAGCTAGCTCAGGGAAGTCAGTAGACTGGACACTGGGTCAACTTGAGAACTCGGTGTCCCCAGCAGGATCAGAGGTGCCTGACCCTCCCTGGCACAGGTCACATGCTCTGAAGAAAAGTGTGGGAACAGGAACAGTAACACTGCTCCTAGGGAGAGAAGGAGAGGTTGATCTCTTTCTGCCTCTGGGCCAGCCACAGCTCTCTTGGGAGCTCCCTGGCCTGTGTCTCCCGAGCTGACCAGAGCTGGCCCTGCAGGGCCCTGTGCTGCCCACCTCAATTGTTTAGACCTACATAGGCAGCAGACCCAGTTTGCACATGGCAAGGTGATGCAGGGCACTGTGGACTGGGGTGTGGACTATGGGCCATTGTGCGGAGAAGGAGGCAAGAGGCAGGTCAGGGTTAACCTGCAGGCAAGATGAGGCAGAGAGCCCCTGCCCCACCCCGTTCCAAACACACAAAACATGTGGCCTCAGGAACCCCAGTGGTTCATTCTTCTCCCTCCTGTGATTGTGGGTGTCACTACAGGAGCAGCCAAGATGAGGCCAGCTTCTCTACGCACCCATCCCCCAAAGCTATAGAACAAATATGGAGGAGCACTTGCCTCATCACGGGTCCCCCTCAGGGCCACTTCTGCACCTTCAGCTGCTCCCACACCTCCCTAACCCACCCCCTTGTGACACAGAGGGCCTTAGCCACCCCAGCTCATTCCACAAGCCCTGTGCTAGGTCACTGGGACACTCAGTGAGGAGTGGGGCTCGGGTCCTTCACCCAGGAAACTCACATCTCTTAGGGGTGGGAAGCAAGGTGAGTAGTTAGCAGCGAGGTGGGCAGTAGCATGGACCTTGATTTGTGCCGTGACTCCCTGAGGGGAAGGAAGGGTGCCTCCCCCAGCCATTCTCAGACCCAAGTCTGTTGCCCGCTGCACACTGGGTTTCAGTAGATGTTTGTTGAGTGAATAAGTGATTGTAGAAGATAAGAGAGGCTAGAGACCAATACCTGCAGCCTCCTGCCTCTGCATTTCCTGAGTCATTGCCCTGGGCAACTAAGAGGCACGTCCCCAGAATGTTGCCTCCTTTGAGATGGGTGGCCAGAAAGAAGCCCCAACACAAGGGCTCTGTGGGAGTCAGAAGAAGTTTAAGAAGCTAGATGGAGATTTTGTGCTACAAGCTCTGGAAGAGACTCACTCCCTCCCCAAGGGCCAGCTCTCTAGTTCCTAGGATGTGAAGAGCCAGCCCCTGAAGAACAGGGATGGAGCCCCTGGCATGAGTCAACATTCAGCAAAATATTTACTGCGGGCCTCCATGTACCAGACTCACACCCAGCATCCCAGCTGGGCATCTTCACGCTATGCAAGAGATAGATGAGGTACCCAGCCCTGCCACCCACACGGCAGTCCTTGCCAGCGTGCTCAGGGATACCAGCCAATTCACACTGAGGTGTTGATGTCTGATAGGGCTGCAGGAGCATTTACATGCTAAGGGCAGCTGGAGCTGGCGATGCTGAAGCCAAAACCATGACTCACCAGTGGTGGCGGTTGGGACGTGGGTATGGGAGTCAGGGGACATATTCCGAGCAAGGTTATCCTGCAGGGCACCGCCTCCTCCTTCTGGGGCTCACACTATAAGTGCCAGGGTTATGGAAGGAAGTAAACCACAGCCTAACAGATGAGTTAGCAGGCATTACTGAGCAGCAGGGGTGGGGGTCACGGAGAGGGACCCTGACCTTAGTGACAAACTGAAATGATACCTCCCCTGGTGGCTCAAATGGAATTGAAAAGTAAGGGAATCCTCCAGGGGTGATCTCATGCCTGTAATCCCAGCACAGGGGAGGCAAAAGCCGGAACATCATCTCTGCAGATGTGAGGCCAGCCTAGGCTACAAAGCGAGTTCTAGACAAGCCTGGGCTACAAAGGGAGAAGCTGTCTCCAAAGGGTGTGAAGTTGGAGATGTAGCTCAGTTAGTAGAATGTTTAGCTTGCACAAAGGCCCCCTTCAATCCCCAGCATCACATGAAACAGGACACGGTGTCACATGCCTGTAATCCCAGCACTTGGAAGGATTGAAGAGACTCCGGGTGATCCTTGGCTACATGGTGAGTCCAAGGGCTACATGAGAACCTGACTCAAAGAACACAACAAAGCAAAATAACAAGTCGCTTGTTCTCGTGGATGTTGGGAAGTTCCCAGTTGATTTAAGTATCATTATATCACCAACGTGGGCCAGTCCTGTGAAAGAATCAACCAGCAGCTTCATGGCCTCATGAGAAAAGGCTGAATGGGTAAGATAGGCTGATGGCCTTGCAGGATGTGATGGTTAATCTTAATTGGCTGGCCTGGAATCACCTAGGAGACATGTCCCTGAGTAAGTCTGTGGGGTGGCTGGACTTGGAATAGCCTAGGAGACACATCCCTGGGTAAGTCTGTGAGGGGTTTCCATAGTCGTTTAACTGATGTGGATGGCGCCATCCCACAGTCTGGGGTCCTAGATTCCCTTGTTACTTCTTCATCAATGTGATAAAATACTCTGACAAAAGCAGACTTGAAGGAGAAAGGGTTATTTTCCTTCACAACCCATCAGGGAGGGAAGTCAAGGCTGCGGGTGTGGGAGTAGGTCACATGACACCCACAGTCTGGAAAGAGGGGACGGGGTCCACACTAGTGTTCATCTTATAGAGTCCAGTCCCAGCTAAGATGGGTCTTCCCACATCCATTAATGTGACTGAGATAACTCCCCAAAAGCACGCTCAGAGGAACATCGCCCAAGTGATTCCAGATCCTGTTGGGCTGACAGCACAGACGAGATTAAAGGGGGAAAAGAGGGAGCCACTGATCATCAGTAGCCGTCTCTGCTTCCTGGTTCTGAGACCCGCCCAGCTGCCTCCTGCTCCTGCTGCCTGCCGTGCTTCCCCAGGCATGAAGGAAATCCAAATCCTGTCTATCCCCTCCTTATAGGGTTCCACTAGAATCCAAGATGTGGAAGCAATGAGTTTACTTGGCTTCCTTACAGATCACGGATGAGGGTTGCTTCACAGGAGCGTGGATGACTCCATAGCAGCCACACCTCCGGAAAGTCTCAGCCTGCATGGATGACGACCGCCTCCCAGCTTCATAGAAAGAACGCCCCCTCCTCATTAACCTTCCCACTCCAGCACCGAAGGCCACATGCAATTAGGGCAGAGTTACATACAAATGGCCAGACAGTGCAGGAGAGCAGCTGGACTCGCGGGTGAAGGTCTAACGACCCTGCCCACCCCCTCCTTCTATAAAGGAACATCGACAGCCGCCAAGCCTGTGCTCAGAGCCTCTGACAAGTGGTCACCGCTGTGCCGACGAAGACGGTGGCAGTCACACTCTGTAGTGTGAGTATTCTGTCACAGAAAGGGAAAAGAACACAGAAAACTGGTACCAAGGAGAGGGCCATCGCTGTCCAAATCTGCCCGTGTGGTCTGCAGGCCTTTGCACTGGCCTGTGAGAGGAGTGTGCAAGATTTGGTGCGGTGACCTCGAGAACCCTTAGAATATTATCAGCCTGATGGGCCATTCTGCTGAGAGTCCAGACTGCCCAGAAAACCACGTGACTAGGAAAGGTTGGGCTCATAAAATTCCAGAGGAGAATATGACTACTCAGAACTGGACTATAGGCCGCCATTCGTGCTATCCTCTGGCAGAGAAAGGCTTCATTCTTGACTTCAAAAATAACGGACTAAGTTGTTCAGTAGAGTGAACATAGCTCTAAGCTGCAGCATGGCTGCTGCCCCTGCTTTTAATCAATTCCACCATGAGAACGTCCTAAATGCAAGGGAAATGTGCAGTTTGGTAAGGAGAGGAGCGGGAGTTTAAAGATGCAGGAAAGATGGGTGCAGGAAGTCGCTGTAAATGTAACTAGATTGGCACCATTACAGAGAAACTCTGACCTCTGACCTCTGCCCCGAGACAGTAGCACCTGCCAGGAAGACAAGACAGAAAGAGCCTGGATTAAGAACTGAAGGGTTCCCTGCTAGAAACTGCATAGGTAGTGTTTTCTCAGGCTCAGCTGACGAGGCTCACAGAGACCAGACTACACGCTGAGGTGGGATCAGCCCTTCACAATGGCATCTACGTAACACCCAGATCGTGGAAGCTTACACCAGGGTTCCAGATCACTGAGGCCGGGCAATGTGTGTCAAGGTTGACTTCCTGGCAAGGAGGCTATTCTATAGAGCTATGAAAGTGAACCCTAAATTGTAGGGATCCTAGGGCGGTGATTCTCAACTTGTGTGTCGCAATTCCTTTGGGTCCAATGCCCTTTTCACAAGGGTCACATATCAGATATTCTGCACACCAGACATTTACATTACAGTTCATAACAGTAGCAAAATTACAGTCATGCAGTAGCAACCAAATTAATTTTATGGTTGGGAGTCACCACAACATGAGGAACTGTATTAAGAGGTCGCAGCATTAGGAAGATGGAAAACCACTGCCCTAGGGTGTTGGCTATGCCAGAGCTAGAACATCCGCCCAGGAAAGCTGCAGGTAGAGAATAGAGCTGACCTGAGAGAAGCTGCATGTACTGCAGGCTGCAGAACGGGAAGAGTGGAGGACCCAAACCTGCTGGAACCTGGATGATGCCACCAGCAGCCCCAGTAACGGTTTTCTTCCAGTTTTGCTTAATTTTGAGGTATCAGTCTGACTGGTACCAGGAGAAGTGCTTGAACCTCTTTTTGAGGATTTTGGGCTCCACCAGAGGTTGAAGGGCAGCCTTAATGCTGCACACAAGGTGGCAGCCACCTTGTAAGCAGCATCAAGGGAAAAACTACCCTGTGCCATTTTATATTGAAAATATACGACTTATATCTCTCTCTATTTTACAGTGACTCACCAACACTGCTTTGAGTCTCAGAAGAGATTTCAGCTTTTCAACAATAGTATAACTAGTAAGATTTGGGGGACCTAGCCAGACATGGTGGCACACACCTTTAAGCCCAGAACTCAGAAGACAGAGGCAGGTATCTCTGAGTTTGAAGATAGCCTCATCTACAGAGCAAGTTCCAGGATAGCCAGGGCTACACAGAGAAACCCTGTCTCAAAAACAAAACAACAACAACAAAAGATTTTAGGGCCTCCTACAAATGACCTAAATTCTAGCCTTGAGGGAAAGGGTAAAATGTTACAGGTAAATTGATGAGTTTGGGTATCAAATTGAGAAACAGAGGGCTTCCGGTTTGTGATAGTTGATCGGATTTGGAATCACCTGGCAGACACACTTTTGTGGCCTGCCAAGTGTATTTCCAGAGAAGTTTAGCTGAAGGTGGACCACATAGTCTGATTGTGGACAGCACCATCCCCTGACCTGAGGGCCTAGGCTGAATAAAAGAGGAGACAGGAGAAAGCCCAATGGGCACTATCATTCTCTTCTCTCCACCTCCTGACTACCAACTTGATACAGCCAACTTCCTCACAGCCAAGGCTGGGAGCCCTGGGGATGAGCTGTGAGGAACGGTATCGCCGCCCCCCCCCCCCAGCTATGAGCCTTCCTTCCACTGCTTCTGACAGCTTTTTTATCACTGTGCCTGGACAAGAGAGGGACACACTGGTGAGTCCTCTGCCCCACTGGGCATGCATGCTTTTGAGGAGCCTGGTCTGGGTGGCCCTGGGGATACTGGATTACTGAGGCAGCACTGCGCTCCGATGTCCTGCCTCCCACTTGATCACACTCCCAGCTGTCCTGGGAACCTGTTACCTTGGAAACAGCAAGGCATTGGGCTTCTCTGCCTCTCAGAAACCTGGCTCCTTCAGGACTCCAACCCAGTCCTGGGTGTGGTCCCCCCTCAGAGCCCTCCCGAAGTCCCCATGCCCTTGCCTTCCTTCAGGCTCCTCTAGCCCTTCCCAGCTCTTCCCCAGAGCTCTGACCCTCGCCCCTCCTATGAGAAGCCAACTGTTTTAGTCACGTTTCTAAGGCTGTGATGAGACACCATGCCCAAGACAACTTGCAGAAGAGTTTATTTAGGGCTTACAGTTCCAGAGGGTCAGAGTCCAGGAGGGCAGAGTGGAGGTAGCAAGCAAAAGGTGGCGGGATAGCGGCTGAGAGCTCACGCGCATGTTGACCCACAAACGGGAAGCAGAGGGAGCTCACTTGAAACTGTAGGCGTCTTTTTGAAACTTCAAAGCCCTCCCCAAGAAACATACTTCCTCCAGCCAGGACATGCCTAACCCTCTTCAAACAACCGCTGACGACCGAGTGTTCAATGCTGGAGAATTACGGGAGCCCTCTCATCCAAACCAGCACACCAACCACGCCTGACTCCACACTGCCCCACAGCTCTCTGGTGACAAGGAAGTCAGGATAGGGCTGCATGGTGCAGACCCGTGACATCCTTTCTTCCATCTCCTCTTCCCGATGCTGAGCTCTGCAGTCTGGGAACTTCCCACCCCTGAGCCCAGAGAACAAAGCTTTCCTGTAAGGAAGTTCTCAGCATTTCCTATGGGTGGAGATTAAGAATTGCTGTCCCTGCTCAGCCCACCTTCCTGTCCTCTCAGGGATCCCCAACATCTACCATCCCATGCCTTCTGAACACAGACAGGGCTTAGCTATCTGACTCTGGGTGCTAGGCTTCCAAGCTCCATGCTGATCATGTGACTCCCAGAGCATCAGGCTGAGACTGTCTTCCTGGAATATGTAACATGTCTGACTCTTGGGTTCCACCAAGAGGCTCATTATTTTAACCAGCTGCTTTTATCCCTGCCTTTGGGGCTCCTCTTGTGTCTTTACTTTCTCCGTCTTCCTTCGGAGTTCTTCCCTTCCGGAAGCTGCCTGGAAGGTGTGTTTTCAGCCTTTGTATCTTCAGTGAGTTGGCTGGAGTCGGGTGTGATGGTCCACGCCTGCTGTCCCTGCACTTGGGAGGCTGAGGCAGAAGGATCTTGAGGTCCAGCCTGGGCTAAGTAGAGGAGCCCTATCATGAGAAAAAATAAATAATAATTTTAACGATAAAATCAAAGCTTTATAAAAGAAAAGAGAAGTCGGCTGCTGGAGTTCTGAGTGTTAATCTCCTTCTCCACACTGACTTCACGGTGCTCATGGACCATGCCCAGCAGCCTGGAAGGAGACCTGGGGAAGAAGTGTCCAGCCCTCCCCCAGGAACAGCACTGGACTCCAGGACTCTCCCCCATGCCCCATCCCAGCCCCCTCTGCTAGAGAGAGCAGCTTCTTCCCACCACTTCCAGGTGACTCACGAGTTCTTGGGCGAGCCTGGAGCTCCCTTTGCACTTTGTCCTTAAAATCGCTGGCTAATTCGAGGGACACTGCCTGAGGGTAGAGCCCAGTGACAGGTAACTTGCCTGCCACAAGGAAAGCCACAGATCCACAGCTCAGAACCACGACAAGATCAGATTTAAAAATAGATAGAGAGATGCGGTGGTAACCCCAGCACCCACGAGACCAAGGCAAGAGGACGGTATCAGGCCGGAGGCAGCTGGGCTACAATAACACGGACAGTACCAGGCCAGTCAAGGCAGGACCAATAACAGGGCCTAGCGGTGCTGGTGATGGGCTTGCTACAGCTGGCTCTGCCCGCTAGCAGGACTGACGATAGCCACACAATCTGCAGACTTCAAGTGGCTGTCATCACAGTAGCATCTTGATATCAGTTGGGCTCCATCAGGCAGCTGATGCCACAAAGCAGGTCATCCCGTGGACAGAGCCAGAAGGCCCAGAGGGAGCCAGGCAGAGTCCAGCTGGGGACCTGGCCCAGAGAGAATGGGTTACAGGATACACCGGGGTGCCCTTGGTCAGGCTAAACTCTTCCTCACACTCCTGGTGACTCATCCTGACTCATGGACAAGAGGTCGGACCTCTGGCTGGGGTTATCTCCTGGTCAGTGTCTCTGAGACTCACAGAGGGTGACAGACTGGCCACATGGGGCTTCAGCCTGGCTGGAGAGTGGAGGGTGGTGCAAGGCATGGCCCTGCTTTAGTTCCAGGGTGAGCTGAATACATGGCCGAAAGCTTCACGTCTCTGCCTGGGGGGGGGGGCACTTCTGAGCTATGGCCTAGCTGTCCCCCACCCCAGGTGTGACCTGGGCAGCCACGTCATGCCTGCCACAGAGGAAACATGGAGAAACCAGCTTGGGCCACCCCCGCAGGGTGGGAGCTACTTCCCAACCTGTTTCTCCTCCCCCTCTTCCCTCCAGGGAAATGAGTGGTTCTGCTAATTGCTGCTAATGAGCAACTTGGGGCCAGTCAGTGCGGCTGTTTCTGCAGCCAGGAGGCTGACGGCAAGGGTGGGGAGCTGCAGGTGTGTGAGAGGAGCAGCAGCAGCCAAGAGTGGTCATCAGTGGTCATCCTGTGTGCTGGGGTCACTGGCCCCCATGCCCGCTTCCATGCCTGTCCCTCCAAGCCATGACCTGGGCACCAGAACCTGGACTTTGAGCAGGTTTCTCAGAGATGCACGCTCGGGTTTTCCTGGCCCAGGAATCGGCAGCATGATTCCCCGGTTGCTCAAGACTTGGGCTGGGGAAACATCTTTGATTCATTTCTTCCCCCCACCCACATCTGCCTTCCACATTGCATGAACACTAGGAAGGCCGAGAAGATGCCAGTGAATCTGGGCACTGTGCTCCATGGGCACAGGCCCCACAGCTAAACCCAGACCCTGCAACAGCCTTACTTACATCACGCCGTTCTGATGGAGTGTGGATAAACATCACGAGATAGAGCAGATGCAGAGACCCACAGCCAAACTTTGGGCAGAGCTCTGGAACCCTACAGAACAAGAGAAGGAAAGATTGCAGGAGCCAGAGAGGTCAAAGGACACCAAGAGAACGTGTCCCACAGAATCAGCTAAGCAGGGCTCACAGGGGCTCACAGAGACCAAAGTGACAACCACAGATCTTGCATTAGGTCCTTTGCATACGTGCTGTGGTTGTTTAGCTGGCTTTGGTTTTGTTTTTTGAGATAGGGTCTCACTGTGAAGTCTTGACTGTTCTGGAAATTACTCTGTAAACCAGGCTGGCCTCAAACTCACAGAAATCTGCCTGCCTCTGCCTCCCGAGTGCTGGGATTAAAGGTGTGCGCCACCACTGCTCAGCAAGGCAGGATAAGGCAACCCAGTAGGAGGAAAAGGGTTCCAAGAGCAATCAAAAGAGTCAAAGTCACCACCATTCCCATTGTTAGGAGTATTAAAAAAAAAAAAACAGCTAAAGCTAGGTGGTGGTGGTGCACACCTTTAATCCCAGTACTTGGGAGGCAGAGGCAGGCATATCTCTGTGAGTTTGAGGCCAGCCTGTCTGCAGAGTGAGTTCCAGGACAGGATCCAAAGCGATAAAGAGAAACCCTGTCTCGAAAGATTCCAAATACTGTATTTGATTGCTCTGAGAGATAATTATTAAGATTTATTTTTTATTTATATGTATATGTGTGTGTCTGTGTGCACATATCCAAGGTATGTGTGGATACCCAAGGAGGTCAGAAGACAGTGTTGAATCCCCGGGTACTGGAATTAGAGATGGTTGCAAGCTGCCCAGTATGGATGCTGAGAACTGAATTTGAGTCCTCTGTAATTGAAGCAAGCATCCTTAATCAAGCCCATGCCAGGCCCAGTCTCTCTCAAGCTCCCAATTAAATGCTTTCTGTTATAAGTGGCCTTGGTCACAGTGTCTCTTCACAGCAATAGAACAGTAACTAAGACAGACAAAATACTCATGCACATAAAAAGTAAAAAAATGTAAAAAAAAATAAAAATCACTGATCAATTAAAAGTCTCACAATTTTTACTTAATTAAATAAGTTATAGATGATATATTTTTATTTTATATTATTGTAATCATACTACTACACTAATTGGATTTTAAATTATAATATAGCTTGGCACCTTCGCATATCAGTAAGTCATTCATAACATGGTTATTAATGTCTACATAATATCCCATTGTAAAACGCAACAACACTTACTTAACCTCATGTCTTCTCAGGCTGGACACTCATTACTTTTACTGTTACACATAATGTCTCAATAAAACTTGCTTAAAATATCTTTGAAAGCATCTCCAATTACTTCCTCAAGTTAGATTCCTAGAAAGGAAATAGCTAGGTCAAAGGTTGTAAATCTATTTACAGCTGTCAATAATGTAACTTATCAGATCATGCTCGGAAAAGAATATGATTTCTCTCTCTCTCTCTCTCTCTCTCTCTCTCTCTCTCTTACACACACACACACACACACACACACACATAAACACACACACACAAATAAATAAATAAATCTTTCTTTTTTTTTTATTAAAGATTTCTGTCTCTTCCCCACCGCCGCCTCTCCTTTCCCTCCCCCTCCCCCAGTCAAGTACCCCTCCCTCGTCAGCCCAAAGAGCAATCAGGGTTCCCTGCCCTGTGGGAAGTCCAAGGACCACCCACCTCCATCCAGGTCTAGTAAGGTGAGCATCCAAACTGCCTAGGCTCCCACAAAGCCAATACGTGCAGTAGGATCAAAAACCCATTGCCATTGTTCTTGAGGTCTCTGTAGTCCTCATTGTCCGCTATGTTCAGCGAGTCTGGTTTTAACCCAGGCTTTTTCAGACCCAGGCCAGCTGGCCTTGGTGAGTTCCCGATAGAACATCCCATTGTCTCAGTGTGTGGGTGCACCCCTCGTGGTCCTGAGTTCCTTGCTCGTGCTCTCTCCTTCTGCTCCTGATTTGGACCTTGAGATTTCAGTCCGGTGCTCCAATGTGGGTCTCTGTCTCTGTCTCCTTTCATCGCCTGATGAAGGTTAATATTCAGGAGGATGCCTATATGTTTTTCTTTGGGTTCTCCTTCTTATTTAGCTTCTCTAAGAACCCGAATTATAGGCTCAATGTCCTTTATTTATGGCTAGAAACCAAATATGAGTGAGTACATCCCATGTTCCTCTTTTTGGGTCTGGCTTACCTCACTCAGGATAGTGTTTTCTATTTCCATCCATTTGCCTGCAAACTTCAAGAAGTCCTTGTTTTTTACTGCTGAGTAGTACTCTAATATGTATATATTCCATACTTTCTTCATCCATTCTTCAATTGAAGGGCATCTAGGTTGTTTCCAGATTCTGGCTATTACAAACAATGCTGCTATGAACATAGTAGAGCATATACTTTTGTTGTATGATAAGGCCTCTCTTGGGTATATTCCCAAGAGTGGTATTGCTGGGTCCATGGGTAGGTTGATCCCGAATTTCCTGAGAAACCTCCACACTGCTTTCCAGAGTGGTTGCACAAGTTTGCATTTCCACCAGCAATGGATGAGTGTACCCCTTTGTCCACAACCTCTCCAGCAAAGGCTATCATTGATGTTTTTGATTTTAGCCATTCTGACAGGTGTAAGATGGTATCTTAAAGTTGTCTTGATTTGCATTTCCCTGATCGCTAAGGAAGTTGAGCATGACCTTAGGTGTCTTTTGGCCATTTGAACTTCTTCTGTTGAGAGATCTCTGTTCAGCTCAGTGCCCCATTTTATAATTGGGTTGATTAGCCTTTTACGGTCTAGTTTCTTGAGTTCTTTATATATTTTGGAGATCAGACCTTTGTCAGTTGCGGGGTTGGTGAAGATCTTCTCCCAGTCAGTGGGTTGCCTTTCTGTCTTAGCGACAGTATCCTTTGCTTTACAGAAGCTTCTCAGTCTCAGGAGGTCCCATTTATTCAATGAGGCCCTTACTGTCTGTGCTGCTGGGGTTATACGTAGGAAGTGGTCTCCTGTGCCCACTTGTTGTAGAGTACTTCCCACTTTCTCTTCTATCAGGTTCAGTGTGTTCGGACTGATATTGAGGTCTTTAATCCACTTGGACTTGAGTTTTGTGCATGATGATAGATAAATAAATAAATCTTAAAAACATAAGAAAATAAAAAGAGCCACTTCCCTAACCTCACAGTGTCACTCGGCGTCCTCTGCTTTGGTTACACACTAGGCTGTGCACAGATTTGCCAGCAGGGTGAACGCAGCTGCCCTGCGTGGTACAAGCCTGAAATCCCAGCACTTGAGAGGCACAGACAAGAAGATAGAATTCTGTGAGTTCCAGGCCAGCCAGAATTACAGAGTGAGACCCTGTCTCCAACAGACTAACTAGGAGATAGATCGATAGATAGATAGATAGATAGATAGATAGATAGATAGATAGATACATACATACATACATACATACATACATACATACATACATATATAGATACATAGATACATAGACAGATAGAATATAGACAGACAGACAGATGGATGCCTGGGGACTTCAAGGGTCTCCTGCAAACCTGAAAGCTCCAGGTATAGTTGATTGCTTTTACTCTTTACTCTTTTGGGGTGCCTGCTACCCAGTTTCCAAATAAATCTCACAGAGGATATTCTTTCTTATAAATGTCCGGCCTTAGCTTGCTTATTTCTAGCCAGCTTTTTAAAATTCAAATTACCCCCATTTATGTTTTACCTCTGGCTTTTCACCTTTCTCTTACATCTGTATATTACTTTCACTCTTTCTCTGGGGCTGGTTGTGTGACTGGGTGACTGGCCCCTTGTGTCCGCCTCTTCTTGTTCTCTTGCTCCTCCACGATGTCTCCTTCTATTTATTCTCTCTGCCTACCAGCCCCGCCTATCCTTTCTCCTGTTTAGCTATTGGCCATTCAGCTTTTTATTAGCCCATCAGATGTTTTGGACAGGCAAAGCATCACAGCTTCACAAAGTTAAACAAATGCAAAATAAAAGAATGCAACACATCTTTGTATCATTAAAACAAATGTTCCACAGGATAAACAAATGTAGCACATCTTAAGATAATATTCCACAACATCCAGGCTGTAAAGAGCTGCTCGCTTGGCGGGCAGTGGTGGCGCACACCATTAATCCCAGCACTCAGGAGGCAGAGGCAGGCGAATCTCTGTGAGTTCAAGGCCAGCCTCGTCTACAGAGGGAGTTCCAGGACAGTCAACACTACACAGAGAAACCCTGTCTCCAAACACAAACAAACAAAATGAAAATAATAAAAAAAAGAAAAATAACTGTTTGCTAAATACTGAGAACAAGAAGGGACTCAAAGGAGCCCCGGCATCCTGGGCTCAGTCAGTGCTTAGTTTTCTCATTTCTTCTGCTTCCTCTCAACCTGAGCAACGCCTGCTCTTCCCAAAGGGCCTCCTTTGGACCACGACTTCTTACAATATCTGTTGTCCCGGATTCACAGTTTTCAGGACTGAAGTGCCTCCAGAATCTTCTGGAACTTCATTCAAAACAACTCTGGCAGCTATGTTCAACGCGGCTCTTCCACTTCACTCTACTACCGTGTCCAAGGAGCCACCGTTCCCCACTACACACATGAGGGCAGGTGCTCAGGAGAGAGCTGCCCCCCTTACACAGCTTCCTAGTAGGCCAGGACTCAGATGTCACAGGGCCTTTTTTAAGATCTTGGCAAGTCTTAATGCATGGGGTACACACACCTGTGTCTCAGCTGCGTGGGGTACACTGCCTGAGTCTCAGCTGCATGGGGTATACATGCCTGCATCTCTGCACCAGGGGGATGGAGGAGGATCAGGAGTTCAGGCTTAAAATGGGCGTCTTAGTCACATTTCTCTTGCTCTGAAGAGACACGTGACCAAAGAAACTTAGCAAAGAAAGCATCTGTTTGGGGTCTACAGTTTCAAAGGGTCAGAGTCCATGACCATCATGGCAGGGAGCAGGCAGCAGGCAGGCATGGTGCTGGAGCAGAAGCTGAGAGCTTACATCTTGAGATACAACCACTGGGGGGTGGGGCTGAGAGAGCTAACTGGGAATGGTATTGGCTTTTGAAACTCCAGCCACCCCCAGTGACACACCTCCTCCAGGAAGGCCACACCTTCTAATCCTTCCCCAAATGGTTCCACTAACTGGGACATAAGGATTCAAATATGTAAGTCTATGGGACCATTCTCATTTAGACCACCACACTGGACTACATAGCAGGTTTGAGGCTAACACGGGCTGCACGAGACTGTTGAACGAATAAAATAAAGCAAAGAATTCCAACTTACACTGGGTGAAGCTCAATACTCTGCACGCATTGTGATTATGCCAGGAAAAACTTGTCCAGGAAGGCAAACTTTGTAAATAACCTTGCCATCGAGTTCAGGAAAGTCCACTGAGTCACAGACCTTCCCAAGACTACGAGACTCTCCTACCATGACACACTAGAACAACCTTGACCTACTAGAGTTTAATTGTATGCTAACATGATCCTAGCCAAAACTTACTAGGTCTTGCAGCAACGGGCCTACCTTAAAGCAGACCCCCCCCCCTGCCAAACATCAGTACCCCGTTTACCCAATTTGTCCTCTATCTGCATTCTAGAATTCTTACAAGACAGAGTTCTTCCTTCAGCCGGCGCACAACAAACTCTACTGTTGTATCAGTAGTACTTTCTGGAAGCTAGGACAAGGAGGAAACAAGGCCTGGACACCAAGGAAGCATCTGCATGTCTGCTGATGAAGCGTTGGCCCAGCGAGCTAAATGCTCTGTCCAAGGTCATGCCGTGGTGAGCCCAGACTTCCTCTTCTTAACCTCTGGCCTCAGCTGAACAGGGAACAGGGCCCTAGCTGTGTGGTCCAGGTGCTGTCTGCCAGGGTGACTCAGGGGAAGTGCTCCTCCCAGGGCCTTCTCAATAACCCAGCTGGGCGAAAATATAAACCAAGAGACCGGCAGTTAATTAACTCCAGCCAATTAGCGTCTGGACTTCTGTGGATGCCCAGACGGGGAAATATGAACACCACTCACCGGATGCCTGCAAGGTCTGTGGGATGACTTCCCAGCAAGCGAGGCAGCCGGGTGCGGTTCAGTGGCTGTTGGGGCTTTCTCAAATGGCAGCGGCACTTAGCAAAATCCTCATAGACAGCCTGGTGACTGCGAATGAGACCACAAGCGGCCTTTGGACATACCGGGATCCCCGCCATTCCGGTTCGTGAGCCGAGAAGGTGGGAAGGAGATCCTGCCACCTCTTCTTGGGTTTCCAGCTGCGAATCTCTGTGTCTGTTGCCCCCTAGTGGCCACGTGCAGAACCTCAGTCCTGATGACTGAATCCATGTGCATAGCTGAGCCTCTAGGCTGATGCTTAAATTTTCGTGAATTTTGCAAAATGGATATTAGAAACATTTTGTGAACATTAGCCTAGCATACTCAAGGCTCTGAGTTTAATTCCCAACACACAGGCAACCTATATACACACACAACATTTGGGGGTTCGGGATATAGCTCACAAGGAGAGCACTTGCCTAGAGCCTGCAGGAAGCCCTGGGATCCATCCTCATTACTACAGATATAATTGTGTGTGCTTATTAAGTATTGAATTAGGAGGCTGGAGAGAAGGCTTGGTGGTTAAGAGTACTGGTTGCTCTTCCAGAAGACCTGGGTTCAATTTCCACCACCCACAAGGCTTTACCTGTAAGCCCCGAGGAGGAGTGCTGATTGCTCCTCTGGCTCCCTCGGCCTGCTTTCCCACAGGTCTGAGACACCTACCTGCCTAGGGACGGCGCTGCCCACGATGGGCTGGGCCATCCACACCGACGGGTAACTGGGAAGATGCAGCACAGATTGGCCTGTGCCTGAATCTTATGAGGGGTGTTTTCAATTGAGACTCCCCCTTCTGAAATGACTCCAGCTTCTGTCAAGTGGACAGAAAACTAGTCAGGACAGCTGACCCCTTGTCAACGTGACACACGAATACAACACTAACAACAGCCTTTCCTTCATCCCCAAGATCTCAGATTAATATCGCAATATAGACAAGGTATAGACTTTAAATGTTTCAGTCTCTACAATTTCAATACTTTGAAAATTCAGTCTCATTAAAATACCCAAAGTTTCTTTAAAAATGCAAAGTTCCATTGGGCGTGGTGGCACACACCTTTAATCACAGCACCCGGGAGGCAGAGCTCGGCATTGGAGGGGAGCTTGATCTACGTAGAGTTCCATACAGCAAGAGCTACAGAGTGAGTCCCTGCTTCCCCGCAAAATGCAAAGTCTCTCTGAAAATCTTTAAAGTCTCTCAACCGTGAGGTCCTGTTTAAAAAGGAAAAAAAAAAATCACCTAAATAGAGAGAAGAAGCAGGGCACTGTTACCATCTGAACAAAGCAAATCCAAAGTCTGATAGCATAAATACGCCGGTGCCCAGTGCTTGGGATCTGCTCACAGTCTTCCGGGCTCCTCTAAGGAATGGACCACTTCTCTCTCCACCTCTGCAGCACACAGCTTGTCTTCTAGGCTCAGCCTAGCTCCATTCCAGGACGGCTACTGTCCGTGGTGGTCATCCCATGGCACTGGCATCTCCCATCTCCTGCTGTAGCTGAGGTGTAAAAGGCCCCCAGCCAGCAGCGTGACAGACACCATGACAGAGAGTCATTCAGGCCGTAAACTCAGCTCGCAGACAGCACCACCCGCGGAAACTGGAACAAAGGCCTTGTCCATCGAAGTCCACAGTTCTGGGGGAGTTTCTAAATGTGCCAACCTTGCTTTTTTGCTTCTGTAGTTCACTTCTGGTTAACTGTTCCTTATAACTGGAATATGTCAACTCAGAGCATGGTTTTTTATGCTTAAAATCTCACACTGAGCCAGGCAGTGGTGACACGCATCTTTAATCCCAGTACTTGGGAGGCAGAGGCAAGAGGATCTGTGTGAGTTAGAGGCCAGCCTGGTCTACAGAGCGAGTTCCAGGACAGCCAGGACTGTTTCACAGAGAAACCCTGTCTCAAAGAAACAAAAGAAAATAAAAGAAAAAAAATCTCACACTGAGAAAGACTCAATGCTACACTGGGATCCCACACACCCAGTGTAATCACGTGCTAGCCCAGCTAACCCGAACCACTTATTTTTAATTCAAAATATCTAATAAACCTAATAATCTTTAAGAAGCTCTCCAAATTTCCTCTGAAACTTCACAAGCCAGGCCTCCATTATCTGCATTTCTCTCGATACTCCCGTCTTCCAAAGCTCTCCCGGAGCAGTCCATGGAGCTCCAAGCAGCATGCAAGCAGAACAGGAACCTAGAGGCAGGAACTGATGCAGAGGCCAAGGAATGATGCTTCCCGGCTTGCCATACCCCTTGCTTGCTCAGCCTACTTTCTTATAGTACCCCAGGACCACCTGCCCAGGAACGGCATCAATCACAATGGGCTGGGCCCTCACACATCCCCCAGTAATTAAGAAAATGCACTCTCGGGGCTGGAGAGATGGCTCAGTGGTTAAGAGCATTGCCTGATCTTCCAGAGGTCCTGAGTTCAATTCCCGGCAACCACATGGTGGCTCACAACCATCTGTAATGAGGTTTGGTGCCCTCTTCTGACCTTCAGGCATACACACAGACAGAATATTGTATACATAATAAATAAATAAATATTAAAAAAATGTACTCTCAGATCTGCAAGCAGGCAAATCTTACAGAGGTGTTTTTTTTTTTTTTTTTTTTTTTTTTTTTTTTTTAAATAATTGAGTGTCCCTTTTCTTAGCATGGCTCTAGCTAAGCAGTTCTCGACCTGGGTTTCAACCCACTTGAGGGTTCAAACAACCCTTTCACAGGGGGTGCCTACGGTCATCCCACATATCAGATACTTACATTATGGATCAAAATAATGGCAAAATTACAGTTATGAAGTAGCAACAAAAATAGCTTTATGGTCGGGGGTCAGCACAACATGAGGAACTGTATTAAAAGATCACAGCGTTAGGAAGATTGAGAACCACTATTCTAGCTGTATCCAGTTGACAGAAAACTAACCAAGACAAAGGCTGAGAATCTAACCGACAGAGAGTGCCTTAGCAGAGAGGGGAGCGCTGTGGCCAGATTTCAGAGCAGGGTACAAGATGCCTACTGCAGGGGGAGGGCTTGGGGTAATGTGCTCCAGAGACCTAGGGAGGCTAGGAAGAGGCTGCAGAGACAGGGTGAGCCACAGCCCATAGCCCTGGGAGTGCCAGCAGGAGAGGGTGATTGCTGTGCTTGATAAATGTATTAGTTAAAAAAGAGGAGGCCATCAAAAATTAAAAATTGTTATTTAAAAAAAAAAAAAAGAGGAGGCCAAGGGGCTAGAGAGATGGCTTAAAGATTAAGAGCACTGGCTGCTCTTCCAGAGGTCCCGAGTTCAATTCCCAGCAACCACATGGTGACTCACAACAGTCTGTAATGAGATCTGGTGCCCTCTTCTGGCATGCAGGCATATATGCAGGCAGAACACTATATACATACTAAATAAATCTTGGGGGGGAGGGGTGGAAGAGGAGGCCAAGTCTAGGAATGTCTCAGAGTGCTTAGCTGCCATGTTCAAGGCCCTGGGTCCCAGCCCCAATGCCACAGAAGACTAGGACTGATACAGAGAAGAAACAGGAGGAGGAAATGGAGGAGGAGGAGCTGCTAAGAATGTGAAACCCTGGGTTGGAAGCTCCCCGGGGGAAGCTAAGGAAGGGGACACTGGAAAGGCTGAGGCCAAGCACGAGCTGCAGGTCTGGCTAGTGAAGCAGAGGGTGCGTTTGCGCTCCGGGGGTTTGGAACCCAAACTCTGATTCTCCCGCCTTCCTTCTGTGTTCTGGCCGGGAAAGGAATCTGAGTCTCCAGTGTGGCTTAGGAGTCTGACTCTGTCTGCATTGATAAACAGACAGACAAACTTTACCCAGGTGCGATGGCACACGCCTATAATCCTAGTACTAGAGAGACTGGGAGCAGAAGGAGCCAGAGTTTGAAGCCAGACTAGACTATACAGAGAGACCCTGCCACGACAGAAAAGACACCCTTCTCCAATTAAATATGATCAACGTAAGGCATCTCTGTGGGCATCTGTCTGTTGGGGTTTGGGCAGGGAAGTGAGCTGGAATAGGAGTTCCGTGTAGGGATTCGTTCTGATGTGACTTTGTCGGGGAAGAGAGGGGAGATGGTAGCCAAGAAGACTGACAAGGAAACATTTAGCTCGGTTCTGGTGCAGAGGAACTGGGGCGACATAGAACTCCATGTCTCCAGCTTTGACTGTCATGGGTGACCCGAGGCAGAACTACTGACCCCCACCCTGCAGGCTCCACCCTTGCTGGGCCTGGACTCTGAGCAGCTCTAGTGGAAGAGACCTGGTGAAGAATAGAATGAGACACATCTAAGGAACAGTAATTTTTTTTTTTTTTTTTTTTTTTTTTTTGGTTTTTCAAGACAGGGTTTCACTGTGGTTTTAGAGCCTGTCCTGGAACTAGCTCTCGTAGACCAGGCTGGCCTCGAACTCAAAGAGATCCGCCTGCCTCTGCCTCCCGAGTGCTGGGTATAAGGCTTGTGCCGCCACCACTACCCAGCTCTAAACAGTAAACATTTTTAAAGGGGCTGAGGAGATGACTCAGTTGCTGACATGCCTGTTTTACAAACTTGATATGAGGATGTGAATTCAAATCCCTAGCACATACAGTCTCTCATGTTTGAGAGAGACAGAAAGAAAGAAAAGAGAGGGAGGCGGGATCAAAGAAGACATCCAGTATCAACTTCTGGCTTCAGAGCACACACACATGCATGCACACACGAACACACACACAGACACACATACACGCATATATACCCTCCCAGCAAGTACACACACATTTACATATTTTTTAATTGAATAAAGAATGGAGCCGGGCGGTGGTGGCACACACCTTTAATCCCAGCACTCAGGAGACAAAGGCAGGCCGATCTCTGAGTTTTGAGACCAACCTGGTCTACAGAGCGAGTTTGAGGACAGTCAGAGCTACACAGAAAATCCCTGTCTTGAGAAACAAACAAACAGAAAGGATGGAAGTGAAGAGAAGGAAAAAGATATTTACTCATCTGAGGCAAGCTACACCTCACAGAACTTAGAGTAGCTCTCAGGCTGTTCCTGCCATGTTGACCAGGTTTCTGTCCTGCCTGGTTCCTGCAGTTATTCAGTCCCAAGAAATCACACAGAAGTGCACATCAATTATAAACTGACTAATTATAAACTGGCCTAGTATCTCAGGCTTCTTATTAAGTGACAGGGTACAGACCATTATCCCACAGCATTTTCCCTTTAAAACAAACAAACAAAAACTCAAGAACTCTGAATCAAATCTCCTTTGTTTAGCTTTTTATCCAGATCATTTTTCATAACATCTTGTAACCAACATTCTAAACAAAGATAAATATCCATAATCCATTTTTTGGGAATGGGGGCATAGTTTTCCAGGATACTTCCTGCTGATTGGGGACACTGATCATCTTATGGGGACCTAAAGAAAATTTAGAATTATGATCAAGTCACGACTGGAGTATCCTGTGAGGCTTGATCATCTCAGGCAGCAGTCTTTGAGCTGTTCTGGATGTAGTACTCAGACATCTGGGCCATTCCTCCTATTGGAGATTTCTCAGGGGGTCTTCCTTGGTCAAGCCTGATTTTTCTTAATACAGAATGAATCCACAGTCCCCCATTTCCTGTGGAAACAAAAGTAAAACCTCTTCTCCAAAGTAACATATCTTTTGACTTAAATTTTAAAGTCAAAGCATTTTATATATTTTATATATTTATATATATTGAATCAATCCAGCAGCTTTTATAAGCAAATGTCTTTTAGCAGCTTTTGCTCCTCCCTCGGCCATCAAACAATTTGAAGACAGCACAATAACATGCAGTATCCAGACCCTGTGTGTTTTTCATCTTTATGTGGCTTTATTTTAACCTCTGCTTCTTTCATTTTTATTTTTACTTATTGGCTTTTTGAGACAGGGTTTTTCTGCGTATCTTTGGCTGTCCTGGAATTCACTCTGTAGACCAGGTTGTCCTTGAACTCACAGAGATCTGTCTGCCTCTGCCTCCCAAGAGTTGGGATTAAAGATGTGTGCTACCGCATCCAACTACCTTTCTTTCTTTCTTTCTTTCTTTCTTTCTTTCTTTCTTTCTTTCTTTCTTTCTTTCTTTCTTTCTTCGAGACAGAGTTTCTCTGTAGCTTTAGAGGCTGTCCTGGAACTAGCTCCTGTAGACCAGGCTGGCCTCAAACTCACAGAGATTCACCTAACTCTGCCTCCCAAGTGCTGGGATTAAAGGCGTGTGCCACCACCACATGGCTTTCTTTTTTCTTTTAAGGATTTTATCTTTTCTTTTTCTCCCAAGCCTACATACATTTTTAAACACTCAGTAAAACGTTTAGAGGTTTTCTTCATCTTTGAATCTATCTTTACTGTATATCTCTCTTTTTCTGACCACATGAGTCTTTAATTTGCTAAGCCATATGGCTAAGATTAAAGCCATGGCTTTGATGGCTAGATCCAGTCCATTCCTTAGCTTTTTGTTCTGAGAGTCTAGCCTCATGGCAGAATTATTGGCTGGAGCCATGTTTATTGCCACAACTCTATGGAATTTCAAGGTCCCTGCCACCACCAAAAAGTATGAAGTCAGCTTTTAATCAACACCATTTAAGTGTCTCATGGCAGGACCTCTTTTTTTTTTTAATGATTTTATTTATTATGTATACAACAGTCTGCCTCCCTGTATGCCTGAAGGCCAGAAGAGGGCGCCAGATCTCATTACAGATGGTTTTGAGCCACCACGTGGTTGCTGGGAATTGAACTCAGGACCTCTGGAAGAACAGTCAATGCTCTTAACCACTGAGCCATCTCTCCAGCCCATGGCAGGACCTCTTAAAAGAACTGCAAGGTTTTGTAGCTAAAGCTGATTCAGGAAGCCTCTCTTAAATGAGAGTGCTAGCAAGCAGAGCCCACCCAAGAAAGAGCTGATATCAAGAAGCCATGTTTAACTCTATTCTTTCCTATCTAGAATAACACCCCAAGCTCTCTCAGGCTTTTAAGTGAATTTGGTCAGCCCCATGTTGGGTGCCATTTGTTGACCAAGTTTTCTGTCCCACCTGGTCCTGCCTGGTCAGGCAACCATTCAGTCACAAAGAAATCACACAGAGGTCTACATTAATTATTAACTGATTGGCCTAGTATCTGAGGCTTCTTATTAACTCTTATAACTTATGTTAACCCATAATTCTTGTCTGTGTTAGCCACATGGCTTGGTATCAGTGAGGCAGTCACATCTTGCTTGCTCTGTGTCTGGCTTCCTCTCTGTCTGGGTGATGACTGCAGACTGAAACTTCTCTCTTCCCAGAATTCTCACTGCCCTGCCTCTACTTCCTGCCTGGTCACCCTGCCTATACTTCCTACCTGGATACTGGTCAATCAGTATTTACTTAAAATACAAGTAACAGGGTGCAGGCCATTGTCCCACAGCACCTCTAGGTGCTACTCTCACCTCTGGGACCCTTTACCGTCCCCAGTGGTTTGGATTCCTTGCCTTGCATCTCAGGTCTTCCTCAGCTGAAGCTTGCTGGGCTGGAGCACAGCTTTTATAGTCTCCTCAGGCTAAAACAACAATGCAGAGGCCCAGGGCAAGATGACGCCAGCCTTGCAGGCCAGGAACTCCTAAATCAGCATCCCAGCTGTGACCATTGCCCTCCAGAGTCCAGGATTTACCACTCTGGAATTCCCCTTTGCCATCATGGTGGGAACCTTCTGCACCTCTGGTTAGGCTGTTTTCTATAGCCTTCCTCTTCTGCTTGCTTGTTCCATTTCGTCCCTTTGGTTGGAGACTGTCTTTCCTCAATAGTTCCAAGTTCAATGGCTTTCAAGAATAGCGTGTAGAGGGTGGGGTAAAGGTGTGGGGAGCTTCATGCATGAAACGGTCTCATGAACTCCTGCCCCAACGGCCAATCAGGGTTGCCTGCCTTGGACTTGTCCACACCAATAGGGTGGAAGAGTGCTCCTCTAAGCTGGGATTCCCTGAGGAGAGTCCAGGCAGCAGCATATTCCCAACTGGGGGTGGGGCAATCATCTCAGAGTCCTGAGCTTGCAGGACTCCAGAGATAGGCAGTGACCCTGGAGGGAAGATAGGCAGTGTCACTGTGTCCCAGGATCCCCCACCATGACCACCCACCATATCCCCAAGTCTAGGCTGGATTCCTGTCACTTGCTCTTGAAAGGGAGTCCCATGACTTCAGAACTGCTAGGCAAGGCCAGACATTGTACAGCCTTTCTTTGGGGGTGCTTCTGCTACCACTGTTATGAAATCACATTTTCTTGGTAAGGTGTGATGGTGCACATCTGTAACCTTGGTACTCGAGAAGTTGAGGTGGGGGCTGCCATGAGTTTGAGGCCAGTTTGGGCTACATAATGAGTATCAAGTCGGGACTACATAGTAAGATATTGTCAGTTGTGTGGTGCGCACCTTTAAGCTCAGCACCCAGGAAGCTGAGACAGGCAGATCTCTGTGAGTTCTAGGCCAGCCTGGTTCTACAGAGAGAGTTCCAGGACAGCCAGGACTAGAAATCCTGTCTTGAAAAAGAAAAAAAAAATTTTGTTTCAAATTCAGAGAAAGAGAAGGAAAAAGAGGAGGAGGAAATGGAAGTGGAAAATAGGTAAGAAAGAGAGAGTGGAGGAAGGAAGGGACGAAGGAAGGAAGGAAGGAAGGAAGGAAGGAAGGAAGGAAGGAAGGAAGGGAGGGAGGGAAATCCAACTCCCTCTTTTAGCCTGAGCACTTGCCCACGTGTGACACACACACAGACACACATATAAAATAAAAATAAATCTAATCTTTTTATGGTTGTACTTTTTGTAATTGTTTTTCTTCCTTCCTTCCTTTCTTTTTTCTTTTTTCTTTCTTTCCCTCCTTTTTGACTTTTTGTCGAAGGTAGGGTCTCTCTAGTCTTTCTATGTAGCCCTGGCTGTCCTGAAACTTGCTCTGTAGTCCAGGCTGGCCTCGAACTCACAGAGATCCACCTGCCTCTGCCTCCTGTGTGCTGGGATTAAAGATGTGCTCTTCCACACCACGTTTTGTTTTGTTTTGGAGATAGGGTTTCGGGTACCCATGGCTGGCCTTCAGCTCCATGCATAAATTAGAGTTACCTTGAATGTCCAGTCCTCCTGCTTCTATTTCCCCAGTGCTGGGATTCCAGGCTTGCACCATCACACCTGATCTACTCCAGGGCTTTATGCATGCTCCTCAAAGACTCTACCAACCAGCCACGCTCCCAGCTGTTTGCTTCTCGTTTCCCTTGTATCACGAGTATTTGTGTTTATTCACTCTTCATAGAAATAACATTTTTATAAAGCTAATTCAGAGAGTGTACTTATTTTTTAAGATTTATTTTGTGTATATAAGTGCTCTATCGACTTTATTCCAGAAGAGGACATCAAATCCCAGTGTAGATGGTTGTGAGCCACCATGTGGTTGCTGGGAATTGAATTTAGGACCTGTGGAAGAGCAGCCAATGCTCTTAACTGCTGAGCCACCTCTCCAATACTCTAGAGGTTGTATTTAAAACAAAACAATTTTTTTTTGTTTTGTCTGAATCAGGGAAGGTCTCACTATGTAGCCCCCCAAAATCTTGGTTTTCTGATTCTTTTGCTTCAGCCTCCTGATTGCTAGAATTACAGGCAGGTTTAGTTTTGCAAATGTACTATCTTCTGTCAAAATATATTTTCATAGCCTGGGATACAGAGTAAGTTCCAGGCTGGTTTGGACACTATAACATAACCCTTTCTCAAGATAGAGAGCAGTTCCCCAAGGCCGGGCCATGCTCACTCTCTGACCCACTTCCCTGCAGCCTTGCCTAGTAGCCGCCTTCCAGGCTTTGCTAGCCTGTAGGTGACAGCCGAGGTCCCTTTGCTACGGCTTTGATTTGCATTACCTTAATTACTAAGGCGAACATTTCCCAGCACATGTGTTAGCCAAATTAGCTTCCCCCTGTCACCTTGTCTATGTCCTTTACCTGTTCTACCTTTCAGACTCAGTGGGCTTTGTTTTGCTTTGTTTTCTGACTCATTTCTCCTAGCGCTTTGAGTAACAGTGGAGTCATTCCCATATTTCCTATGTGGGCCGTAGCTCTTTTCTTTTGGGATAGCTACCTTGACTTCTGACCTCAGAAGATGATGCCCTGGAGGACCAGTGAGCCGGCTCAGCAGGAAAGGGGGTTTCTGTCAAGCCTGTGGCCCAAGTCTGTCCCTGGAATCCATATGGTGGAAGGAGCGAGCTGACTGCTGCAAGCTGTCCTGTGGCTGCCTCCTCCCCCACCCCCAACACGTGAACACACACTAAATTAATAAATGTAATGATTTTAAAAAAAAAGTCAAAATGCCCCCAAAGAGCTCTTAATATTTGGAGAGACTTGATTGGACTCCTTCACCTCCTCTGTATGGGGACGTGTGTAGAAGACATTCGGCTTTTTGCTGTTGCCCATGGTCACGGGCTATGCGCTCTTAGCCTCTGGTCCAGGACCGTCCAGCCCAAGGCTGCTCGGGTGTAGCTGGGGACTGGCTCACGCTCATTTCTGTTGCTCTTTTCACTTCACGGCACAGTTGTGTGGAAAGCAATTGTGTTTAGAAGAGAGAAGAGGGAGAAGAGAAACTAGAAGCGCTCCAAGGGGAAGCCCTTAGCTCCGAGGTAGGGTAGATTGATCGCTGTCTGTCTGTCTGATGTGAGGCCACCCAGTCACTGTGAAACACTTAACACAACTTACAATTAGAACCTTTCCCTCAAACTTAAGGGTCTTCCTGACATGTCCATGGTGCAGGGTGAGCCCTTTCTTCTCCTCTGCACCCTGTTCCTAAAACTCTTTGGCATCTGTGTGCCTCTCACCCAATCCTTTCAGGAGCAAACGCTGGAAAGAACGAACAAATCCATAGTGACACATGACTTTAATCCTAGCACTAGGGAGGCAGAAGCAGTGGAACTCCATGAGTTCTAGGCTAACCTGGTCTACCCAGTGAGTTCCAGCCTAGCCTGTCTCAAAAACAAAACAAATAAAAACAAACAAGGAATGAATGAATGAACGAACAAACAAACGGATGTATGAGTCCAGAGTCCTTTCTTCTCACAGCTTGGTCTTTTAGTATCAGAGGAGCCCCATGCCTGAGCACCCACCCGGGGACTACGGGGACATGGTTGTATAGGAGTTGTAGAGAAGGTGGCAGCCTCTGGGGAAGTCCTGCTTGTGGATTCCGCCACCTCCAGGGAACAAGGGCCCTGGAAAAGCAGACACTTGTGGCTTAGGGACAGGCACAGCGGAAGGGACCGCGCAGGAGTGGCGACAGCCACCAGAGGGCAGCACTGCACAGCAAGCCCGGCAGACCGAGACCACAGCACTCTGTGACCCTGTGCTACCCTTTTGATCCTCGGACCGCCCCTGGCTCTCACCAATCGCTGCACACCTTCCTCACCAGCGGGGAAATTGAGGCGGGGCTCCCCCCCCCCTCCCGCTGTCCGGCTCCGTTCCCTGGCCTGGCGGGATCTGCTGTGAGACGTCCAGAATCTGGTCCTGCACCCAGTCTGTGGTCTGGAGGGAGTGGCCTCCTGAACCTCGAGTCCAGCTAGGTCTGATGTCAGTCTCGTGCCCCAAATAACTTCCTCCCAGGGACACTTCCGCCGCGGACGCACGTCCCGGAGCCCGGCGGGCGCACCCAGGGCAGGAACCGGACAGCCACCCTGCCAGTCACTATGCCGCCTTCCCAGAAGTGCTCTTGTCACGCCCAGAAGATGCACCTCCAGACTTGGGGGATGGGGGGATCCTATGCCCTGAGCCAATCCGCAGATGGGTGTGCTGGTCCAGGAGCGTGGGTGGGGGGCGCAGGGGCTCAGTCGAGGTCCCCCTTTCTTAGTTGAACTAGCAACCTGACCTTGGTCTTTCAACGTCAATGTTTATTACCCAACAGTGTAAACCCCAACCACCTTATAAACCCAACCACCTTATAAACCCCAACCACCTTAGGTCACTGATGTCAGATAAAAAGTAGGTGCTCAACAGATATCAAACGAATGAATGAATGAAATGGAAGGCCTCTGGATGGAGTAGACTTTGCCAGCATAAGTGGGCCCTACGGTCACTTGAGGGGGCAGCTAATAGTGGGGCCTTTTGGTCAGCTTGTGTAGGAGAGGGATATCTTGCTACCAGAATCCTGAAGTGGCCAGAGTAAGGGGTCTGGCCCCTGGGGTTCAGGGCCGGGTCATGGAGTTGGTGTTCTGGGCACCTCCTTCCTCCTGAAGAGGCACTGGGCAGGCAGGGCTGACAGGTTGGGTTGCATAGCCGAGCTGACACTCACCTCCAGCATAAAACCTCACTTCATGGAGCCTGCACCTCTGTAGCACTAGGGAGAGCTCCCGCCACCGCTGACCAGGGCTCTACCAACCACGGAGCCAGAGAACATGAGGCAGCCCCACATCCCTGCCTTGCTGCTGCTGCCACTGCTGCTGAGACCTGGTGAGTTGCTTCCAAGGGCAGGCAGTCCCCCAGCCACAGCTCTGGAGGGCCCCTCTGTGCTGCTCTGAGCACCCCGACTCCTGGGCCTGCCTGAGTCTAAAAGAAACCTCCTCGTCTCAGTGATGGGCTTCCCACAGAATATACTCCGGTTCCAGATATTCCACCTGGGGGACCTGGCTGGGGGCCTGTGGGAAGGCGTGACAGAGCATGTGACCATGGCCCCTCAGGGCCTCTCAAGGACCCCCAAGGCAGTGGTTTGGCTATAGCCACACCCTCATCTTCCTGGGGCTCTTGGTGTGCCATGCTCTGATTTGGGGGCTCCCCTAGAGGCCTATCTTCCCATTCTACAAAGGAAGAGACAAAGCCTCCATGCCTCCAAGCCTACGGGCTTTCACGTCCCTGGGCTTATGTGAACTGAGGTTGCCATCTGAGCCAGGGAGCCTTCAGAGTCTGAGGCTCAGCAGAGAGCTGGGGACAAGGGCTGCAGGCTGCAGAGGGGCCCAGCCTATAGAGGCAAAAGCGGTGCCCTACCCATCCTGAGCAGGGGTCAGCAAGTTCTAGCCAGGTGCTCCGCCTGGCAGGTCCTTCCCTGTGGGCCGGGCTTCTCTCTACCAGGGAAACTCTCCCACATTCCTGGGCCAGATGGGCCAGCCTAGCAGCCGCCACACTTCCCTGTCCTCAGTTCACCTCCCTGGGGCAGACCAAGTCACCTCAAATCATGCTTCAGCCCGGGCTCAAGAGATAGGAGGACATTGGTGGGCATCTCTTCAGTGATGCCCTCCCTCCCCAATGTCACCGAACGTTTCTGTCCATGTTCTCTAGCAGCAAGGACAATGGCACTGAAAGCCCATTTCCATTGGGTGTGACATGTTAGCAGCTCCCGTGGGTGGATCAATCGAGGTCATTGCCAACGTAGAAACGGCAGTCTGCCTTTGGCTCGTAAACAGCTGCAACCAAGGCTGGACCCCTGAGTGACTTGCTCACGTCAGCCCAGGGTGACCAGCTCCCCAGTAGTCCTCTGACTGGTCCTGCCTAGTTTCTTAGACCTCAGTCACTCTGTATCAGCTTCAGGGACCTGGAGCTCAGGGGGGCATAGACTAACACCCTGGCTGAGCCCCTACCACTGACAGGAGGTTTCTCTATCCCTGCACAGTTTCTGTGCTCGGGTCCCTAGAGGTAAGTTCTCCCTCCATAGAGCTCCAGGGCCTGAGCTCTGGGTGCGATCAGATGCCCTGGTGAAGGGCAGAGAGCTCAGAGGGGCAGTGGGGGTTCCAAGACACACAGTAAGTGGGGACAGCTTCCGTTGGAGTCGACCCTCGAGTGGACCTCAGTCTGAACTAGGACTGCGGAGACGGGAGCCTCAGCGTGCAAGGACTAAGCTGCAGCAGAGACAGTGGGTTACAGGTCAGGAGACTGGCAGGAGGGAAAATGCACAGAAGGTTCTCGCGAGCTCCTTGCGGGACGAGACGGGAGAGTTTTGCAGTGCACGTGTCCTTGAGGACAGAGGGCAGTGAGGCTAGGCAGCATTACAAGCTGACTCTTCAGGCCTGGAGGGCAGGTCCAGCAGAGTTCTAACAAGTGGGGGGGGGGTGTCTCTGGTCACATTTGCATTTTATTTTTTATTTATTTATTTTGGTTTTTCAAGACAAGGTTTCTCTGTGTAGAACTCTCTATAGACCAGGCTGGCTTCAAACTCATAGAGATCTGCCTGCCACTGCCTCTTAAGTGCTGGGATTAAAGGCGTGCGCCACCACCGCCTGGCTTTATTATTTTATTTGTATGTATTGCTTTGCTTCTCTGTCTTTTTCCTGTCTGTCTGTCTCTCCGTCTGTCTGTCTGTCTCTGTCTGTCTCTGTCTCTCTGTCTGTCTCTCTGTCTCTGTCTCTCTCTCTGTGTGTGTGTTAAGTGTACGCAGTTATCTTTGGAGACCAGAAGGGGTTGTTGGATTCCCCTGGGTATTGGGAACTGAACTGGAATCCTCTATAAAAGCAGCAAATGTTCTTATCCAATGAGATGTCCCCCCAGTCTCCAGCCTTTTGTTTATTTATTTATTTAATATAGTTTCTATTTTACTTGTATGAATGTTTTATTTGCATGTATGCATTTGCACATAATGCCAAGGGAGGCCAGAAAAGTGTGTTGAATTCACTGGAACTGGAATTACAGGCTGGGAACTGAACTCAGGACCTCTGCAAGAACACCAAGTGCTCTCAGCCGCTGAGCCATTTTATTTGAGACAACACAGAGAGCCTCAACTGACCAGGTCATCATTGTACAGCTCAGTCTGGCCTTAGACTCCATGCAATCCTCCTGCCTCAGCCTCTTGTGTGAGACATGCCGGGAAAACAGCTATGAGCCACTACACCTTATGCATTTGCACCCTGTGAAAACAGCTCGCAGGTCAGAAGTCCCGAGCACAGTTTCCAGGTGATTCCAGCTTCTATCAAGCTAACCACACACACAGCCAACCGACAGCTGCACCCTTCCCCATTGTCAAGGCCACACTCTGGATTTTGTCCCCCGGTAGCTTTGAGAATTGCACAACTAGGAGCTACACAAGGGAGAGTCCTGTGACATCCTTAAGGGCTCTGGGCACCGCTGGCCATGTGTGGCTCAGCCTGGCCATTTGCTGTCCCTGCGACATTTAGCATCCTGAAGCAGGTTTCCTTTTCATCCTTTCCTCTGGGCTCAGTTGTTGGGGCTTAGAAAAAATGTGGCCATCAAGGTGGAGACCCCACCCAGTTCTGACAGACCTGCCCACGGGAGCAGCAACCAGGAGAGTAAGCTAAAGCTAAAAGTCAGGTTGCCTGGGCTTGAACCTGACTCTGAAATGGAGCCAATGGGGATTGGGTGAAAAGCTGAGCAGTACGTAGGCGTGGGTGCTGGAGCCCTCAGACCTGCCCTATCCTCCTCCCTGTTTGTCCTCTCACTTTGATGGTGGTACAGTAGAGGGTCATGGCTAGCAAGAGGGCCCAGTCCTCAGGAATATAGAGTATTGGGAGGTTGCCCCTTGATCTTTGCCAGGTCAGCTCAACGCAGAGAGTGGCCATGAGTGTCTGGACCTCAGTTGGACTTGGGGAGAAGTTGAAGGAGACCTGCTCATTCTGAAAGACTATAAGGAGGGCCCTGATGCATCCATGTGTGGCCGCGGCCTCCAGGGTTTCCTGCCATCCAGAGCTGAGGCACTAGTGGGTAAAGAGGGGGAGGGAGACCCCACGGCTCTAGAATTTGAGGTCCATGCACTGTTCCCATTCCATACTGCAAGGCAAGAACAGGGGTGCGGGGTGGAGGAAGGGATCCCTGTGTGGACCAGGAGAGTGGAGGCCTGGACCAAGCAGGGAGGTCAACCCATTCAGCCATAGTGCTAACTTTCCTGGTTGTCCTCCCTGTCCTCAGAGGCCAGGGACTCTCTGATAAGGCAGAAGCAGGGAGGAACAGACCTTGGCTTGGCAAAGTTGCCTGATGACCCCCTTTTCCCCACTTCCAGGGACTGAAGGGGTCAGAGCTCTGAGAGGTAAGAGGGGTCAACTGAGATGGAGGAGGGGCTGGACACAGAAGGAGAGGAGAGGAGGGGAGGGAGGGCGAGAGGGAGGGCAAGAGGGAGGGCAAGAGAAAGGGAGAGAGGGAGGGAGGGAGATGGAAATGGCTGAGCAGAACTCCAAGAGGCAGTGGAAGAAGAAATCTCCCATATGATCAGCAAAACAAGACATGGTGGAAATACCAGGATGGGGACACCTTATCTGCTGTACCATGACTGTACCTCTGTCCCATCAGCCTGTAGAAGACATGATATGTGACCATCCTTCAGGGACCCATGCGTCCAGCTCTGGGATGGGAATTTTCCATGTCATTTCAACCTTTCTGACCCCAAGTTGGGTCTTGTCACCTCGTCATAAGTGAGAAGACCAAGGTCCATGGGAAGGGAGAACCAGAAAAGATCAGGCTGAATCAAAAGCCAGAATCAAAAGCCAGCTGTACTGGGGCCTCTTATCTGCTAATGTTCTGAGTGGCTCAGGGGCCAGAAAGGCCTGGACACTGACAGAAAGTGAGAGCTGGCATGTGGGTTGGGGATGGAGTTGAAGCCATGGCAGGCCCTCCCTCAGAGAGCACTTCCATGTTCCCCCAGCCTGCGGGCACCCAAGGATGTTCAACCGGATGGTTGGTGGGGAGGACGCCTTAGAAGGCGAGTGGCCCTGGCAGGTCAGCATCCAGCGCAATGGGACCCACTTCTGTGGGGGCAGTCTCATCGCACCAACATGGGTCCTCACCGCTGCACACTGCTTCTCCAAGTAAGTGACCCCGGCCCTTTCGGCTTCTCACCAATGGCAGGGACATGACAAGCTGCACATAACTGTTCAGTGTCAGACAGTGCTGGCATCAGCCTCCCATCCCCATCCCCCACCCCAGCTTTGTTCAATAACATCCAGTCTTCTGAAATTTTCCTTCAGGGACCTGCAGAGAAACCCAGTGGTTAAGAGCATTGACTACTCTTGCGGAGGAGCAAGGTTCAACTCCTCACAACCACATGGTGGCTCACAACTGTCTACACTTCAGGTTCCAGGAGAGCCAATATCCTCTTCTGGCTTCAGCAGGCTCCAGGCATGCACACGGTGCACAGACACACTTGCAGGCAAAACATCCATGCACATAATATTAAACATTTTTCCTTAGGCCCAGCTCTAGGCCTTGAAGCTGCAACCACTGCTGCAGCCCCTGCTCGACCAGCTGCTCTGCCAGTGCCACCTGGGGTCCTGTCCCTACAAATGCGACAGGCACCCCCAACACACCACACACCTCCCTCGTCCCATGCTCCCCGACCTCAAATCCAGAACTCTCTCTGGACCTTGGGTATCAGCTAAGCCCAGGATTTGGAAGAGACTGTCCCTCCTCCTCACCCTAAGCTTACCTAAGAGGACTCCCAGCTCGCACATTCGTGTGAAACAGCCCTAGAATCTCAGGCTCCCCAAATCTCAGGACCTCCTTCTTTATACATCTGCAATCCCCTTTTCCTTTATTACTGTGTGCTGGGGGGCGCTTGCGTCATGATGGGCACAAGGACTTCAGAAGACGACTTTCAGGCTTCCCCTTTCACTATGGGTTTTGCTGATAGAACTCCAGCTTTTAGGCTTGTGTAGAAAGCACTGTCACCTGCCGAGCGAGCCTGCCTGCCTCTGCGATTATTTCAAAAATCCCATGCTTCTCTTAGAAACTCAGGCTCCGAGGTGGCCGAGCTGGGGGTCCAGAGGCAGGGCTCCAAAGGGATGTGTGTACTAGAACAGGCTTTTCAGGTCGTCTGTGCTCCCATCTTATGAATGAGGAAACTGAGGACAGAAAACTTGTTAGGTCACTTAGCCAAGGTCACCCGGTAGCCAGGGAGAGCTGGGAATTAAAGGTGGGTGATCGTCAGTTTCTACAGTCTTTAACATGGAGATGACATGGTTGGGAATGCAGAGAGGTGTCAGATACTGCAGCAGACTAGAAAAACCTGCCCCTGTAGGGAGGAGGGTACTCACAAGTCTGCTCTTTCCATCAGCACTTCAGACATATCCATATACCAAGTCCTGCTGGGGGCTCTGCAGCTGCAGCAGCCAGGGCCACACGCCCTGTACGTCCGTGTGAAGCGGGTGGAAAGCAACCCCCAATACCAAGGCATGGCCTCCAGTGCTGACGTGGCTCTGGTGGAGCTGCAGGTGCCTGTGACTTTCACCAATTACATCCTTCCTGTGTGTCTGCCGGACCCCTCCATCGTCTTTGAGCCGGGCATGAAGTGCTGGGTCACTGGCTGGGGCAGCCCCAGTGAACAAGGTGAGGGGACCGAGGCCGGGGAGGAAAGGGGATGTGGCTGAAGAAAGGTCAGGACAGCTGGGCAGTTGTGACACACAATCCCAGCACTAGGGAGGCAGAGGCAGGGGATCTCTGTGAGGTCGAGGTCAGTCTGGTCTACAGAGTGAGTTCCAGGACAGCCTTCCTGCTGATGCTGGTGTACACGGTCTCTGCTCACTGGGCAGGGCGAGGCTAAATGGAGCAGGTGCTGTAGGGCTGTGCACGTAGGAGAGGGACGGGGAAGACAAGCAGGGCTGGTGCTGATGAGGGAAGAAACGGTCTATGAAGTTCTGAGGAGACCCAGGGAGGGATAGAGCCAGCTGTGGTTCCTGAGAGCCCAGAGCCTCAGGACTGTCCCCACGAGCTGCAGGCTTCCTTTCCTCCCCAGACCGACTGCCCAACCCACGGATCCTGCAGAAACTTGCTGTGCCCATCATTGCTACGCCCAGGTGCAACCTGCTGTACAGCAGAGATGCGGAGTCTGACTTCCAGCTCAAAACCATCAAGGATGACATGCTGTGCGCAGGCTTTGCAGAGGGCAAGAAGGACGCCTGTAAGGTAGGGTGGGAGGGCAAGCCACTGGAGCAGGGGCGCTCAACCATCCGACCACTTTAATACGGTTCTTCATGTCGTGGTGACCCCACCACAAATTCTCCATTGCTCCTTCAGAGCTGTAATTATGCTAGCAATGAGCAGTAGTGTAAATATCTGAAGTGCAGATGGTCTTAGGCGACCCCTGTGGAAGGGTTGTTCGACCCCCAAAGGGGTTGCCACCCCACAGGCTCACAACCCCTGCAGCAGAGGGAGCTAAGCCCAGGCAAAGGGCAGGCTGTGGTTCCGGCAGCTGAGACGAGTGAGTCTTGGATCTGAAATGGGGCCCCAAAAGCTACGTTTTTAGCATCCGCCACACTGGGTGTACGCCACGACAGGCAGGTTGGGGCATCACAGCAAGGGGAGAGCTTGCTGAAGAAGTCCTGGAAGGGGCTCTGTGATGAGCACATGAAAGCACCTTCGTGAGGCCAAGGTGGGTTCTGATTGGCCCTCTGCTTCCCCACAGGGTGACTCTGGAGGCCCCTTGGTGTGCTTTGTGGACCAGTCATGGGTGCAGGCTGGGGTGATCAGCTGGGGAGAAGGCTGTGCCCGCCGGAACCGCCCAGGTGTCTACATCCGTGTCACTTCCCATCACAAATGGATCCACCAAATCATTCCAGAACTGAAGTTTCAGGGCAGGGCCAGCAGCCAGCAGCAACGAAGAGACCCTCGAGGTTGGCAGCACTTGGGGAACTCTGCCTCCTGCCTGGCTGCCCACGCAGTCATGCTGACCCTGGTAGTTATGCTCAGCATCCTCTGAGCTTGCCCAGGACTGGCAGGTGGTGCCCTCCCCACTGGACATTTGTAAATACCCCCCCCCATCTAATATGTTAGCTACTTTTATTTATGCTCACTTCCAGAAAAAAAAGTGTCACGGCCCATCTGGGTATCCCTGCATGGCACTAGGGGCCGACAAGCTCTGAACTGGGAAGTTTTAGAGGAGACCCCGGCAGGCACACCCAGGCTACAACGTTCCTGACCCAGTGTCCCTGTTTCCACCCCATGACTGCTCACCATCCTAAATACCAATGGTTTTCCTGTTCCTGCACTGTGGACAGTTGACAGACACTGGTGGGAAGCAGGTCACAAGATGCCAAGCGCTTCAGTAGGAACCATGCGGATGATGGAGGGACATAATGGGGGCACAGCCTCCTTCCCCAATCCCACTTCTCTATCACCATCACACAAATCTAAGGGCCACCTAGGACCTGTGCATTCTCGTAACACTCAAGAACAACCTTTACTTCATGTTCTTCCTTGATCTCTGAGAATCCTCTTCTACTGGTCCATCCATGTGCTCACACGGGCAAGCATGTTTCAGGTGGAGCAGGCACTGTTATGGACTGGATGGGTAACCCTCAGGTGTGACAATGTGTACCTGTTGTCCCAACACTGGGGAGGCAGAGGCATGGGGAGTTCTATGAACTTGAGGCCAGCCAAGGCTACATTGTGAGGTCCTGTCTCAGAGAAGAAAATAAAACACGGAATGGATCACTTAGCACTTGCTATATACCAAACAAACACGAGGAATCTCCTAGGGCTCCACTCCCCACTGGCCACTGGCTCTGAGGATGGGCTGTTTGCTGAGTTCCTTCTCTAGACCATGTTGAATGTCTGGTCTAAGAATGGCTGGTTACTCTCCTACTTTAGAGAGGAAAGCTAGAGTCCAGACAAGGGTGCAGGGCAGACTGTGGGGATGCTGAGGACACCCCACGAGCAAGCTCTGGGCCATCATGGTTGGGAAGTGCTGGCCTGAGTCTCACAGGCATGGAGACTAACCCCAGCATGACTGTGATCTACCTTAGGAAGCAGGGGTCTGCCCAAAGGTGCTGGGTGATTCTGTTCCCACCCATGCATTCAGACAGCTGCCACCTGGGCCCATGGGCACCAGCCAACCAGAGGTGTGGTCTTGCCCCAAGTGGCACTTTGGCACAAGCCCAGGCATAGGCTCTGGAGAGTCCAGTAGCTGTGGACCCACTTCACAATGTCTCATAGTCTGCCTCTCCTGTCCCAACTGCTGTTTTCCCGCAATAAAAACTGCCCAAGCCATGTTCCAGGCCCCTCCAGGCCCCTTGTGACACCCTCACAGCTGGCAGGCTGTCTGGGGCTGAGACTAGATGCTCTGCCTTTCTAGTCTTCTGCTCAGACATGCCTTGTTCGAGGCTGTGAGGCAGGTCAGCATCAAGAGACCTCTCAGAGCGCCGGTGTTAACACCCAGGCTACTTGAGCGATGTACCATATCTCAACTAGGGCAACAGGACAGTCCCTGTCTGAACCCTTGGGTCAGTGGGCCACCAACCTGGCTGTGTTGCTTGAATGATTAGGACACAGGATACACAAGGGTGTGGCCACCAGAGACATCCCTGTTGACCGTGGGAAGCAAGCCCTCAGAGAACCGGAAAGAGGCTGCTTTCTAGGAAGAAGAGCACGGCTTTCTGATCCCCAGGACGCGCTGCTGGAGGGAAAGCACTTCTGCACACTTTAACACATTAACAGTTGCTGAACGCATTCATAAATACACAATTTTATTTACTATTTTCAGGGGAAACTTAGGCATTAAACGGTAGGCTGATAAAATACGGATACCTAAAAAAGTATAAAAGTATAAATATCCCCTTAGAATTTTAGTGAATTAAGTTTTAATATCATTAAATTAAAAAACAAAAACCCCCACAAGCCTATCTATTGTCAAGGTCATAAATCAAACAATGCTAAGTGTCCAGCGCTCCCCAGAGTAGTCCCCATGGCCAACAGCAGAACCACTGCCCCCAGGGCTGCTGAGCCCAATCAACCCAACAGAAAGGTTTTTATGAATCATTTAAGCCAAACATTTAACAACATACAACAGACCTTAGGAAAGGACGAGGTCAGTCCTAGATGCTGGAGAACTCGATTAATCAGTTACTGGCAGAGGAGAAGGAAGAGGGCCTAGGCAAGAAGTTTCTGGAAGCATCTGAAACAGTGTTAGAGGCTCTGACCAGCACACGGGCAGCCATGGTGGTCAGTTTGCACAGCTCCCATGGGAAGCCGGGGTCAAGAAGCACAGAGCTTGCTTGCTTGGGCCAAGTTTATGGCCTGCTACATCTCCTAACCAGCTAAGAAAGGTCTGTCTCAAAGCCAGCAGGCGCAGCCTCTGCAGGAACCTTGGCAGCTCCAATGTCATGTCAGGTGGACAGAGCCCATGCAGGTTGTGCAGTCTCAAACACTCCAGAAATACAAGAGAAGAACTGCATAGTTATACGAGGAAATGAGAGCCAGTGAGAAGGAGACATGTTTGCGCTGTAAACATCCTGAATGTTCAACATGACCTGGAGTGTCAGCTCCAAAGCCAGGTGGACAGGCCTCCCGCCCCAGCCTCCATCCCAGGCACGGCAAAGGCACTGGTAGGCGCCAGCTCCCCATGAGCCCACAGGTGGGGCACATGAGGCAAAACATCTACCTCCCTTAAATGATTTAACAGATCAATCCGAAATGTAGCAACACTTTTAGGCATTTCTAAAGAGTATAAACACCGGGTGGTCTATCCACACTTTAAAAAAGGGATACAAAGTCCTCTTGCCTGGAAAATACAAATTGAGAAGCCTTGATGATCCTGGGCCAAGCTGACGGCCACTACAAGAGCCTGGCTCTGAAAGGGTGTAGTCCAGGGGAGGTGTCCAGAAGTAGTGATGATGAGGAGGCTGCCTTTGTCAGGAGCCTCCGAGGTCAAGAGAAATCAACCAATCATGCCCGGAGGCACAGCCGCCTCCCTGACCCAAGGAAGAGGGCCTGGTGCTCAAGCAGCGCCCACGCCCTAAGCCACAGTGCACTGGACAGGGGTTGTGGCGGCTACCCCTCCCTCCTGGCAAGGCCCAGGCTGCCTGTTGCAGACTGTGTGTAGCACCAAGGACCTTGTCCTTCAAATCATCTTCAGGAATGCGTGGGCTGGTCAGTAGCATCCTGCCTCAGTCCCACGGAGCACTCGGAAAGAACAGAGTGAGGCCACGGAGACTGCCAACCCAGCCCTAGCTGCCTCCCTGTGGGGACGACTGGCTTGACAGCTGGGCTGTCTCTCGCCACCCACATCTGAGGCAAAAAAGGATCCACACCCAGATCTCTAGAGAAATGATCAAAAGCAGGTTTCTTCTCACAGCCATGCTTTCTGCACATGGTGGTTCACTTTGTCTTGGGGAAAGAAAATCACTTCTTCAGCTGTCAGTATCCTCACATCCTTGAGCCCCGTTCTTGCAAAATCTGAAAGATATAAAAGGCAGAGTGAGGGTGACCAAGTGCCCTGGTCAGAGAGCAGAGCTCAAAGGAGCCCTCAGCTAAATAACAGGGAGACTGCAATAGTGGGGGGGTGACATACTCCAGAGTCCCTTGTGCCCAGTAGGTCAGCCCCCACCCCATCCATCAGTGAGGACTGCACCCCCCTTCACTGGTCCCAGTCCTCTGCCTGACCTCAGGAAACCTTCCAGGCCGGGTCACGCTGTGGTGCCCTCCACACTGGGGCTGCATCCCTGCAGCACCTGCTGCCCCTCACCCTTGGCTCCCACTCCCAGGCTCCTTAGCTAGTACGCTGCGGTCAGCTGCATATCCGGGTGGGATGGAAGTCCCTGGAGTCCTTGAAAACTTGCTGGGGCTGGGCATATGAGCCTCTAGTAGCCTTTAGGGCTAGGATAGGACATGACTCCAGGCAGAAAGCTACAGAGCTGAGGAAACCTCACAGTAGCCATTTGGCATCTGCTACTGTGAGCAACCCTATTGGTCTGGTGCAGCAGGACGAGCAAGCTCTGGGAGGCTATGAGGAAGGGCTCAAGAGAAGACCTTCTCAGCAACGCATTCTCAGGTTGCTCCTGCATATCCCCAGCACCCAAGACACCATGCCTGCCCCTAGGCCAGCCTCTCTAACAGCTGTGGGAAGCCAAAATGGCTACCCTGGCACTTCATAGAGAGCTTCACAGGTCTATGAGATAGTGCTATTCCCTAGTCTGACAATGGCAAGCTCTACATGGCGGGCAATTTCTGAATTCTCCGGGATATCTGGAGGTGACTCTTGGCACCACCCTCTTACTGGGGAGCCAAGGTCTCAGCACCACCAGCTCTGAGCCAAGCAGAGCCAGCGTAGGTAAGGGTGTAGTTGGCAGAAGTGGTTGCGGGACTGTCTGCCCAGAACAGTGTGAATCCTGAAGGGGCTGAGCTCCATCAGGACCTGTAACAGCAAGACCATCATCCTATGGCCGAGGCTAGGCAGCCCTGTCTGTCTTGGAGAGTGAAACTACCTTATGCATGCGCCTGCCTTTCACAGGGAGGTCAGGGCATGTGGCTTCATCTGGGATCTCTGGGAGCTGGTGCCTGCTCCAGGTCTGCCTTGTGGGAGCCACTGTTTTGTTCCCACAGACCCAGGCTCCCAGAGCTAGAGCCATCAAAGCATGTTCCCTCAAGACTCTCAAGAAGTCTGAGACCACAGAAGTCACCTCCCCTCCCTCCAGGGGACTTTCAAAGCCTCTGAAGCCCGAGCACCTCCCCGTGACCTTCTCCGGGAACCCAAAGGCAGGGATGGCTCCCTTGAGCTTGTCAGTCCCGCCTGTCACAGCTCACACCGAGGCAGGTCACAACTAAGTCTCTACCTGGTGGCTGTGAACTCCTTCAGAGGACTATTACAAAATGAGGTGCTGAAACAGACCATACACCCATTTCCAGCACTGGGAAGTGAATAGGGGAACAGAAATTTATCTGGGCAGCAGAGACACACCCTATCTGTTAAATTTCATGTTTCCTTTCACCTTTTAAATGTGTTTATTTATAGACAGGGTCTCACTGTGCAGCCCTGGATGGCCTGAAACTCACACAGATCTACTTGCCTCTGCCTCCAAGTGCTAGGATTAAAAGTGTGTGTCAACGCACCCGGCCCTTCTGCCTTTTGAAAAGGAAGTTTAAGCACTTTGTTGTTGCTATTGGTGTATATGTATGCACACGCATGTGGCAGTCAGGCAACTTCCAGGAATTAGTTCCATCCTTGCACGGGTCCTGGGGAGTCACAGTTGGGTCACCAGGCTTGCAAGGCAGTGACTTTACCCACTGAGCCATTCCACTGGCCCTTGTTTTGTTCTGAGGAAGGGGTCCCTGTGCAGCTTAGGCTGCTCTGGTACTCGGAACCCTCCTGCCCCAGGCTCCAACCTTAGGGTAAAGCGCGACCTTGAGGACCTGAGATGAGAACAAACCCCATGGCTTTCATATTTGTTAAATATGAAATATGAAATCCCATTTATTTCATATTTCACTCACTGCTCAGCCCCAGGTGACATGAAGGCAACCCTAGGCTGTAGGTGGGACTGAGTGGGCACTCACTGCTTAACCCCAGAAACACTCTTGTGGCCACACCCACAGTCTCACATGACACAAAGCCTCAATTCTGCACACGGCACCCATGGAGGGACACTATAACAGAGCAGTACCCAGCATTCAAGCAACAGTCTCCTGTCCCTCCTACAGGGAGCACTACTGCAGACACACAGGCTCGACTATCCAAGTTTCTGTCCACTACAGAACATACAGAAGCACAAAGGAGGGGTCAAGGCAAAAGTCACTAGGGTCATGGGGCAAGGAGACTATGGTGTTGGGTCTACCTAAAGGGCTTCAGAGCTCACCATGACATTTACACTTAATCTGAGTCACTCACTGCCTCGGTGCCCCGTCTCCTCTTCGTCGCTCTGGTGTGAACAGCAGGAAGTAAGGAAGACAGCTGTCAGCCCAGCTTGAGCAATGCAGGCCTGCAGGAGGGCTAACCAGTACCACCCAGGAGGAAAGGCTGGGCATCCCTAGGTCTGGCTGAACTGTGCAGTCCCTCACCTGCAGTGGACACCCCCCTCACAGCCCCAGGGGAGGCCACAGACCTATCCCTGACTCCTGAGAAGTGACTTATGGGGACCACGGGCCTGGCCCCATCAACAGCCCACTGCCTGACAGAGGCGGGGCTGAGGCTGACTGGCCAGTGGACAGAGGTTTACCAGCCCTTCAATAACTCATGTCTGTAGGAGGGCATTGTAAGAGTCACACCAGACCCACAGATCCGATGGCTTCCCTCACAGGTGACAGATGTTCTGTCACCCAGTTACAGAGGGCTCTCTTGCTCTTGGCCCCAGAACTCTCTTCTGGTATACTTCTTATGCGCCCAACCACTCCGACTGCATTCTGAGCCAGGGCTAGATCGCAGATCAGAGGGCTAAGGAAGGCTTTGCACTTGTGGCTGGCACTAGAAGCAAGGCGATCACCCAGGGCTTGCCCGCTCACTCACAGCTCAGCTCCTCACGCAGACTACAGTCTCATGACCCTAAGAGCCTTTACTCCGACCGTTCCCACGTGAAACAGGAAGACTGTGGCAGTACCAGGCGGTCACCAGATGCTCAGGGGACACTGTGGACCCACTACTCTCAGAAGGGTGGCCCAGTGTACGCGCTGTTTCTACACTCCTGTTCTCTAGCTCTGGCTCCCAGAGGTCCCCATAGTTTTGGGGACCATGGTACCTCCTGCTGCTATGTGCATTCAGAAACTGCACTGGCTGCTTTACTTCAGAGCAAGGTGGTTTTTGGTTTTGTTTATTTTTACAGACAGGGTTTCTCTGTGTAGCTCTGAAATTCTCTCTATAGATCAGGCTGGTCTCAAACTCAGAACTCTCCCTCTGCCTCCCAAGTGCTGGGATTAAAGGTGTGCACCACCACCCAGCCTAGAGCCAGATTTGTTTTTTTTTTTTTTTCTTTTGGTTTTTCGAGACAGGGTTTCTCTGTGGCTTTGGAGCCTGTCCTGGAACTAGCTCTGTAGACCAGGCTGGCCTCGAACTCACAGAGATCCACTGCCTCTGCCTCCCGAGTGCTGGGATTAAAGGCGTGCGCCACCATTGCCCGGTGAGCCAGGTATTTTTTAAGAAAGAAATAGGGACATATTTTCAATAGCAAAAGGACTTGGGCCTATGCCTAAAGCCTCCTCACGATACAGAGTAAGTCCTTTTGGCAGCTGAAAAGCCATAGAGGAAGATGAGCTCTGCTGGAGAAAGAACTCTGGTGAGCTTCATTATAAAAACCAGAAGTTTAGCAGGAGTGGGGGTGGGGATTGGGGCTTCTAAAAATAACTGAAAGAGTCCTGTCATTGCTCAAAGACAGAAAAGTCCTTCTGCAATTGGGTTAGAGGTGCTTAAAGTAGGGGACGCCAGTTAGATCTAAGACCCAAGGAGAAGTTTGCCCCAGGTCAAGTGTTGGGACTCTGGCTTCCTTCAGCCTCCTGTGGAGCCTGAGTCTTGCACAACTCAAGGCATCGTGTGCTTGGGGCAGCAATGGCAGAGGGTCTGCCCCCGCCTCACCTCTCTTGATCACACAGAGGCTAAGGACAGGAACCAGGAGGTTCTAAAGGTGTAATATATCCGCCCATGGCAAAGACACTGTGACATCACAATGTAAGGCAATGTGGGAACACTGCTGAGAGACAGCTAGCACGGCTTCCTGGACATCCTCTGAGCAACCCCACCCACAGGTTCTTAAGTCCTCACCCTAAAGACCAGGAAAAGCTAAATGGGAAGCTCCAGGGAGGCAGAAGCCACCTAGGGGCCACTGACTAAGGGTCAGGTTGCCATCAAGTCCCTAGCTAAAGCCCACCATGTTTGGCTTCTTCTCACCCAAACTCATAAGCACCACCCACCCATCCACTCCCCCAAAACCCCTATCCCCAGCTAAACATTCCCCTGGGCCTTACCGCGGTCATATGACCTTGGTCTCAGTCTAAGCAAGGCTCTGGCTCCTCCTGAGCTGGCAGCAAGGCTGGCAAGCTACCACAAAATAGCTCCAAGGCCCAGGAATCACCCAGCCCAGGCCAACAGTGTACACTGCAGGGACGCGAGCATCTGTGAGCCTGAGTCCCAGCCTTAAGGCATTCAGAGGAAAGGTCGCCAAAGTCAGTCACTTGAGCGCAATCTCAAAGTAAACGAGGCAGGCTGCACTCTCACCTTGGCTAATCCTGCTTTCCACGAGAGACAGAAGAACCCAGCGCCCCGTGAGCTAGGACTGAAAGACACACTAAGCCAAGTGTGTGCAGCTGAGGCAGCCGCGGGGCTAGAAACCTGAGCTCAGGGGAGCTGCCCTCTACCTGTGTCCCAAGACGTCCTGAGTCAACAGCCACAGGCCTGAAGCCCAGAGACTTCTAGGAACAACCCTGTCTGGGGGCTGTGGACACGTGTGCTGAAAGGGCCTCTGTTCCGACACGAGGCTGTTTCGTGTGAAGATCTCTAGCCCAAGAAACCCAACAACTAAGAGTCTAGAGAAACAGCAACATCATGAGGGAACAGAAGAAAAAGCCAGCCGCAGTCTGCCGGGGCAGGAGCGTCCTGCTGCACTCACCTTGGCTTTCTCGCTCGGCTCACTGGTTGTGCCGTACGGGGTGTTGTGCAGCTCCTTGGAGACCACACAGAGGAACTCGGCCTGGTCTTCATTTCCATAGTTGTAGGAGGAGCCAATGCTGACCAGCTGAAAGGAGACACAGCCCGTGACGGTGCGCAGTGGCCCAGGTGTACCTACCCCCAGGAGGAAGGCCAGGGCACAAACTGGAAGCTCAGGGGCAGGAGAGCTAGCCTTGGCCAGGTTTTTCCATACAACTATCAGGAAACAAACTCCCAGTACACTGCAGGAACCTACACCTGCACCTCCACGTAATTGCACAACATGCTGGAACACGCTCTCTGCAGACTCTGAACCCTAGGGGATGATGACTGCGCACCCTGCAGAGGGAGGAGGGTAGTGGTACAAAGGTTAAGGCGAGAGGGTGAGAGCAGGACCAGAGTTCACGTGCAAGCACCATTGAGGACCTACTGCTGGGGTGAGCAGGGCCTAACAGACTAACTCCAGGGCCCACCCAGGGCAGAGAACCCCAGGGCTGTACTAGGGAGTTCAGGGAAGCCCAACAGAGGCCAACAGCACTAAAAGCCCTAAAAGCCCGGAGCGCTAAGTAAGAGCCTAGCTTGACTGACAGGCAGAGAAGGTGATGTCTTGTACTTCTGCAGACTCTTGCCTGATCTAACGTGCCTCATAGGCCACTTGGGCCAAGACCATGCTCATCACTACAGCCATGAGTCTGAGACAAAGCTGAACACAGACATCAAGCATGTTTGTTCTTTTTTTAAGATTATACAGTATCCTGCCTGTGCTTATGCCTGCAGGCCAGAAGAGGGCACCAGATCTCATTACAGATGGTTGTGAGCCAACAAGTGGTACCTGGGAATTGAACTCAGGACCTTTGGAAGAGAGTCAGTGCTGTTAACCTCTGAGCCATCTCTCCAGCCCCATACTTCTGTTCTTTTAAACACAAAAATAACTCAAGGGAAACCACTGTAGCCACAGTGAGGATGTCAATGGCACACAGTGAGTAGGCAGTAGGAGCTCAATGGCCCCTAGCCGCCGTGGTCCCTGCCCATGTGTCTACACATCAGAAACGAGGTCAGGAGAGAAATCGGCTACATGGGAAAGCTACTACTCCCCTCAGCAATGGGGGACAGACCTCACCAGGTAGGACCCACGGCAGAGGTGCTGGCCTGAATCAGGTAGTTGTAGGGAGGTCCCACTGAGGGAGCACAAACGCATGTCTCCCTGAGACTCTCTCCTCACAAGGTAATCGCCACCTCAGAGGGACTGGTCCTCACCCTGGTTCTCTGAAGGCTTGCCAATCTAGTACTAGTCCTGCCTCGGGGAGGCAGAGTGTACCTTACTAGCTCTCTGGGTTTTACCAGAGAGAACCTGATAGCACAGAGGTCAGGATGGAGGGAAGAGGGGTGCCTGTGCTACAGGGCAGCTGAGGACAAAGTCTTCAAGTTCTGGGAGAAGAGTCTCCTCTAGCCAGAAGTCACAAGAGAACAGAGAAATGAGGCGACCCAGTTCACAGATCCAGAAATGGTGACAGCCACTTTCCATGTACAGTCTTTCTTGGGTCACATGCCAGGGACACGAGGGGCAGGCTCTGCCACGGTGACATCTGTTCCTGCCCAACCCTCTGATGTGATTCTAACAGGGGCTGGGCACAACGCACACACACATGCAGCTTGTAAGACCCGCCAGACCCCTAGGAGGGCAGACACCAGCCAGCCCCTGATGTTTGCGTGTGGGCAGGGAGCACGCAGGAGTTGAGCTCCACACGGAGGAAGTGCTGGACATGGCACAGCCCAGCCTTGAGGGAAGAGCTGGTGTTAGAAAAGCGCACAGAGTCTGGGAGGATGAGGGTTAGGGGATGGTCCCTGTGATCTGAGGATGTCCATGCGCTCCTATTCATCACCTGCTCAAACTTCCAGCCGTCTGACATGGTGGACACCATCTGTGTGAGCTCCTCCTCCTGGCACTGCAGCACACGGTACACATGTTTCACTGGCATCTACAAAGACAAACGCCCAGAGGTCAGGCCCCACCATGCACCCCAGCAACCCTAACTCCGTACTGCCACAGGTCTGTCAGTCAGTATCCAAGGCAACCTTGAACATGTCCACACACTGCTGCTGCTGAGGTTTTCCCGCACCCCTTCAAAATTTTCCTGAGATCTCAGAGCACCCATGGCTAGATACGAACATACAGAAAACCGTTTTTCTCTTTGTTTTTTGAGTCAGGGTTTCTCTGTGTAACTCTGTAAACCAGGCTGGCCTTGAACTCAGAGATCTACCTGCCTCTGCTTCCCAAGAGTTGAGATTAAAGGTGTGTGCACCACCATGCCTGGCGAGAAAACCTATACAATCTTTCACTTAACCTTTCCTGCCCAACAGAGACTCCCTGGGAAGTTCCAGGTAGACTTTGTTCTTGGGTGTGGGATGGGGAACAACCAAGAGACAAATCTGCCCCCCACCCAGAGTCCCCAATATGTACAGGACATAAGGGTTCCAAGTTGCTGTTGCTCAGGTTATGTTTCATGCTAGTGGCGCATGGGTGACAGCCACACACTGGCTATCACACCCAACGGCAATGGGCTGCTCTGCTTCTGTGCGGCGAGGCCCTGCCTCTAGAATGTAGACAGACACTGAAGTAGCACTGATCGGTCATGTGGTCTTGAATGGGACTGGGATAAGAAGAGGCAAACTGAGGGGGATGGGGACCTCCAGGACCTTTCTCATGCCATGATGAGAAGCCCCTCCTCAGATCCCTCCCTGCCACTGAGTTGGCCCAGTGAAGGGCAGAAGGTTTGGACAGGCCTTTGTTTCACTCCCAGCCATCAGTGAGCCAGAGGGCCACCGTGTGAAGGTGTGCCGTAGGAAAGCGCCCAGGGGCAGCCCATCAGGAAGGCTGATCACAGGGTGAGGCAGTGAGAGGGTGCTAAGTAGACCTGAAGTCAGGTGACTTCAGGAACCGGATGGGGGCGTAACCACTCTCAAGTGCAGACCTAGCTTGTTGATAGAGCAATGCTGACACCCACTGAGGCCTTCCTCACACAGCACCCACAACACACACACTGGACAGGCAGCTGAGGGCCCAGGGAGCCCAACTCCTCCCCGTGACTGCACAAACTTAGTATCTGTGCCACCACCTCCCAGCTCATCAACGTTCTCTTCTCTCATGCTGGCCACAAGCTTTGTAGGCGCAGACCAGGTGGTGATAGTCGACCATCAGAGGGCGTCTGCCCTCCAGCATCCCACTGCCCCACAAGGCCCCTGGAGTCTCCTCCATGCGCTCACTGCACAGTCTACATAGCCGTCTATCTCCACGGCTGCAGAGGGCGCCCTGGCAAGGGACCAAGCAAAGGCGTGTGGACCCTTCGTGGCAGATGAGAAAGAAGAGAGCAAGGTCTGGGGCACAGGATGAGGAGAGGACAGTAATGGTCCAAGGCCACACACAGGGAAGCCAAACCTACTCGCACCACTCAGGCCTGGAAGTTGCGGGTGGACCAGCACCCCGTCTCACCTGTGATGTTTTGCTGTCTCGTTCTCTGATTTTGTCCTTTACAAGTTTTATTAGTGAGGTGATATTGTAAAACTCTGCTTCCTCCAACACGCCTGAAATAGAGGTAAACAACCGTGATTTTTCTACTAGATCAGAGCGAAGCAAATAAGAATCTCATCCCAGCACTCGTCCCATCCCTGGCCTGAAATCCATGAGGCCAGCTTGTCACAGCATCCCACAGTCCTCCTTAGTGCTCGGCGCTTGGCAGAGGCAGGGGACCGAACACGAAGGTCAGGTCACTAGACAGACTCGTGGCACTGCCACCACAGATGCCGCGTAGAGGTGACATCTGCTCTTAGGCCACAGACACTGGGAGATAACTGGCATTTTTCTCTGCAGCCGGGAGGCTGCCTGGCTGTGCTGATTCCTCCTGAAGATGACAGAACGGCATGGAAGCCACAGACTCCTGCAAGTGTCCCAGTCACATCGACCACATCTTCCCCTGCTCAAACCAGGACTGGAACTGGCTGAGTCACCCCTGCTCCAAGGTGTCCCCACAGCCTGCTATCCAATGTCCCACACTCAGGACTCAAACTTCCAGAAACTTAAAACTAGAATGCAAGAGCCCTGCTTCCAGTTTCCTCCTCTCTCTCTCTCTCTCTCTCTCTCTCTCTCTCTCTCTCTCTCTTTCTTTTTGTTGAGGGGGAGTTCCAAGTAAGGGTTTCTTTGTGTAGCTTTGGAACCTGTCCTGGAACTCGCTCTGTAGACCAGGCTGGCCTTGAACTCACAGAGATTTGCCCGCTTCTGCCTGGGATTAAAGGTGTACACCCCCACTGCCCAGTGTCCTCCTTCATTTCTTTAGCTTTCCCAATCCTAAAGGGAAGTCAAAGATAGACCAGGACAGTTCAGGATAATACATGGAGGCAACACGGGAGATCTGGGCAGGATAGAGTGCAAGGAATGAGGTATGAAAGGCTGCGGGGCAACAAGCATGGCTCTCACAACTCCAGAGCAGAACTAGATCTCCATGTAACCATCCACACGGTAACACAGTAACCAGGGACTTAAAGAGACCCCAAAGAAAGAAGATACATGCTGGGCGATGGTGGCGCACGCCTTTAATCCCAGCACTTGGGAGGCAGAGGCAGGCGGGATCTTGTGAGTTCGAGACCAGCCTGGTTTACAGAGCTAGTTCCAGGACAGGCTCCAAAGCCACAAAGAAACTCTGTCTCGAAAAACCAAAAAAAAGAAAGAAAGAAAGAAAGAAAGAAAGAAAGAAAGAAAGAAAGAAAGAAAGAAAGAAAGAAAGAAAGAAGATACATGATAGGAGCGTCCAAAAGAACCCCACAATCCAACCCAGACCGTTGATGTGAGGGCAGCAGCTCTCAACCTATGGTGGCGACTGCAGATCAGACAGCAGCAAAATCACAGTTATTAAATAACAGTAAAAATAATTCTATGGTTGGGAGTCACCATAACATGAGCAACTGTATTAAAGGGCCGCAGCTTTATGAAGGTTGAGAATGACTGGTCAAGGCCTTCTTAAAATGGCCCTACCTTTTCTGAGGCAAGACAAGATAGCCTGGTGCTAGTATCCTATACTCTAAGACCAGGCAAGATAAAGAATGGCGGCCAGTGAGGAGAATATGCAAATGATCCTCGAGTTGATCTGGAAGGAGAGCACAGAGGGGCTCCACACCTCACTTCCCAGAACTTGTTAGAGCATTCACGAGACACAGGCTCACACTGCAGAAAGCACAGCAGATGTGAGACCTGGGAAGAGCCATCCGCAGTGCGTCACCAAGACACCTCAAACAGTCTGCAACATGGCCTTTGGCCACTTGGTGCACAGCTCAGGTCCTTCAGCCATGCAGTCCCTCGGCCTGGAGCACCTGTAACTTCAAGGAACCAACCAGCACTTCTGCCAGATCCCAGTGCACAGTTCTTGTGTCTGCTGAAAACAGACGCCTTACCTTCCTCTGCTAGGTCTTTGTTAATAACCAGTTTTCCGTGTCTCAAGTAGTTCAGTACAGGTCCGAAGTAAGTGGGATCTCTGTCAATTAAATAGGCACCTGTTTCATCCTACAAAGAACACAATGCTGTTAGTTCTTGTGTAGAAACCAGCGGTTCTGCTGTCAGATTAAGGGCAGATCATATTCAACAACACAGCTAGTGTAGGCCCCACAACGCTCACGCACGTGTCTCAGAGAACTTCAGAGCAGTCTCTGGTTCAGTCTGCTCCCATCTGACCTAAAACAGGTCCCAGCTGTCATCAAAACTACCCTTCTGTGTCTACTGATCTGAGCCAACTAGGTATTGCTCTAGCTCCAGAAGACTGAGAAAATAGCTAAGAAGGTGTGATACCCACAAGTCAACCCCCACTCCCCTCACAGGACAGGTCAGCTGGGTAGGCCAGGATGGCGTTTGATCCTGCCATGTAACCTAGGCTGGCCTCAAGTTCATAATTCTCCTGCCTCAGACCCCCTAGTACTAATAAATGTGCACCACACCTTGCTCCATGGCTCAACTTCTAAGACCCTGGAGACTCAGGCCTTGGCAGCCCGTTCTCCTTGTTCGGGGCATCCTGGAGCAGAAAGCTAAGACCCAGGAGTCAAGCAGCAGTACACAGGAGAAAACACCCTCCACAGCCGCGCCCTGAAGCCTCCTGTCAGGAGCCTCTTACAGCAACAAGGGAAACCTGGGTCAGTGGTAATGTTGTAGTACCACACAGGGTACCCTCATTTCCTTCTAAACCACAGCCCTTGGGCTTTCCCAGAGACTACCATCACTAAGGGAACCCTTCCTCTGTGGTCAGCGGTTTGTGGAATCTGACCCATCTGAAGGACAACCTGTACACCTGCCTGCTGACTGACAGGGCAGCAGCTCTAGGACTGCCATCCTCACATGCTCACCACAGCTATTCTGAGGACATCCTCCTCCAGGACGGGGCACACTCAGTTCCACATGATATCCCACACCATGCAGGCCTGCTGGACACCATGTCCCGTATGAGAGCCACAGGTCTGGCTGGGGTCAGTGGAGGTGTAGCGACACACACAGGTTACAAGGACGTGCCCCCACCCAGGGTGTGGGTCAGTGAGTTTCTGTCACACCCTACTCCAGACCTGCCACAGACTGACTGCGTATAATTTGGGGGTTGCCCAGTCTGACAGGGATGCAGACCTTCTGGTGTGGACCACACAGGCTGGTGAAGGGTGAGCCTTCCTGCAGCCTGACACCTGCTTCTGCAGCTACTCAGGGACAGCAGCCCGAGAGCTCTGCCGAGGCGAGGCCACCACCCACCTTTCCATTCATCAAGGCCATGCCAAGCACGAGGGAAAGAAGCTGGCTCCATGACACAACACCATGAGGCTCCTGAAGGCGCAGACCACTGAAGCAGGCTGCCCTTGCCACCCAGTGACAGCAGCTGGCCAGGCGAGGCCCATGTCATGGGGCCTAGGACAGTGTGCTGGGTTCCCTGACCCCCATGGGTGTATCTATCTGCCCACGAGTAGCAGAGCTCACAGAGACCTCACAAAGCAATGAGCCTGCAGAGGCTATCTTCATAGATGCCCATTTCTGTATCTGGGGAAAAAAAAAATCTGGTGGTTTCAAGGGTTCTTCCCAACATCCATAGGCACTGGATGTCAAAAACTTGCTCTTCTGAGATCAAAGGAGGACACCTGAGCTGTGGTTACATCATGGCACCAAGGTCTGGGAGGCAGGAATGGTGGAAGCCAGGGGCTCACCCTAAGCGCATTTCCCTTCCAGGGGCCCCTATTCTATTCAACGTGAATGGCTAACTCCATAGCCCTCCTGACTTCAGCCTCATCACTTCATCCAAGGACAACATGCCCCAGGGCTCTCCTCTCTGTCACCTGGGGCCCTGCCTTCCAGTCTCAGTCTTCTGGACCCCAAGCAAAGCTGAGAAATCATGGGGAGCAGTGGCAATTATCCCCACATTACAGGGAGCCACAAGCAGGTCTCCCCTCTGCTCGTGTGGAGGTGCCCCTGGAGGGTGACATTTCCACATCACCACACTCAGGAATATTCATGGCTCAATGCACCTTGACAGACCACTGGCAGACCAAGAGAAAAAGGTCAACGACGGCGGATGGGCTCGCCCCATCCAGGATACTCTTGGGGGCCTCTCTCTGTCACGATGGCCATGGCTTCAGAGCCCAGTTTCCCCTGGCAACAAAAAGCCTAAAGTCCTCCATCCAGAGTACTTAGGGGGAAGGGAGTAAAGAGGGAAAGGAAGAAAAGGAGAAGTGGGAGGAAGCTGTTTACTGAGTGCCCTCATTCAGCAGCCTCCGGGAGACTTCCAGAATGACAAGCGGCACAAGACTACACGAAAGTGACCTAGGCCTCCCAAGTCCTGAAGGATGAGGGCACAGGCCACTGTGGCAGACCAGAGGCGCTATTAACATTGCATGAGCTGGAATCGGCACCTGGCCTGAAAACCATCAAGGGTGCTAAGCCTCTGCCCAGCCGGGTTCACTTGCAGAGCCTGGCCAGCCCACATGCTGATCCTCACTGAGCATGTCCTGTCGGAGGTGGCTTTCCAGCAGCAACTGCTCTGAAAGAACTCCCCTCTAGAACTACACTCTAGCCCAAAGCCCCTCTGGCATGGAAAAGAACACACCTGGCCAGGCAAGAGTGGTGCACGCCTTTAATCCCAAGCACTTGGGAGGCAGAGGCAGGTGGATCTCTGTGAGTTTGAGGTAGTGAGCTCTACAAAGTAAGTCTAGAAAGCAAGTTTCAGGACAGCCAGGGCTGTTAAACAGAGAAACCCTGTCTTGAAAAAAAGAATACCTGAACAGTGGCCCCTTCCAGGCAAATGATGAGTCCGATTGACAACACCTCCTCAGAGTACTTTAAGTGAGACCCTGGCCACAATGTGAATGTCTAACGAAGGGGTATACTCTGCCTAGTGTCTCCCCATCTTAGAGCTGAGGGCTCACCACCACAAACTAAAGACTTAGCTACAAGCTCCAGACGCGGCAACATGGAAACAGCAGCCCAAGGAACCTTTCAAGATTTTGTTTTGAGACAGGGCTTCTCTGTTATAGCCCTGGCTATCCTAGAACTTGTTCTGGAGACCAGGCTGGCCTCAGACTTGGAGATCCACCTGCCCGTGCCTCCTGAGTGCCTGGGTTAAACGTGTGCAACCGCGCCGGGACCAAGGAACCTTCTTACAGCTTCAGGCTCTTCTAGGCAGTTGTCTGTGCATGGAACCCAATGTCCTGTTTTCCTAAAACCCAGTCACAAAGGAAGGGCAAGATATGTACTTTGTCAGGAACCTTCCTCTGCATCCAGTAAAGAAGCACATTAGATGTGGAGACTTCCAGAAAAACAAGACCAAAGTAGTTCAAATAGTTTGCTGAGCCAGGCTGGAGGACAAGATGAGTAACAGAACCTGAACACATATGTATGTAGCCTTATGTGAGCATACGCACGCAGCCTTATGTGAACATACGTAGCCTTATGTGTGAAGGCCCTGGCCACCCAGGGAGGGTAGTCTGTACTGAGTACGGCAGGGCAGAACACCTTGGAAATGAAAACAGGGAGCTATCAAGGAAAAGCAATGGCACAGGCCTAAAAGCAAAGCTACAGGACCAGGCAGGGCAGTGACCCTCACTGGGCTATGTCCAGAGGGGTTTATTTCAGCGTACAGTTCCACATCACAGTCCATCACTGAAGGATGTCAGAGAAGAAACCCAGTCTGGACAGGAACCTGAGGCAGGAGCTGATACAGAAGCTATGGAGGAGTGCTGCTTACTGGCTTGCTCCGCATGGCTTTTCACCTTCTTCTTATAGCACCCTGGACCACACAGTGAGCTGGGCTCTCCCACATCATTCATTGATTAAGAAAATGAACCACAGGCTGGCCCACAGGCCAATCTGATGGGGCGAACTTCTCAATAGTTCTTTCTTCCCAAATGATTCTAGACTATGGCAAGCTGATACAATAAATCAGCACAATTGACCAGTTATCAATCTGACAGAAAAACACAGTTAAACCATAACCTTTCCTTTCTTGTTGTTCCCAAGATGTTAGTAATATCAATATCACAATATAAAACATATCCCAAACTTTGAAAGCCCCAATCTTTAAAAATCGAAACTTTAAAAGTCCAGTCTCTGGACTGGGAGAGATGGTTTGGCGGTAAGAGCACTGGCTGCTCTTCCAGAGGTCCTGAGTTCAATTCCCAGCAACCACATGGTGACCCACAGCCATCTGTAATGAGGTCTGATGCCCTCTTCTGGCCTGCAGGCATGCATGTGGACAGAACACTATAAATAATAAATAAATAAATCTTTTATTTTTTTATTTTTTGGTTTTTCGAGACAGGGTTTCTCTGTAGCTTTGGTGTCTGTCCTGGAACTAGCTCTTGTAGACCAGGGTGGCCTCGAACTCACAGAGATCCGCCTGCCTCTGCCTCGCGAGTGCTGGGATTAAAGGCGTGCACCACCACCGCCCGGCTAAATAAGTAATTCGTATAAAAAAGTCTAGTCTCCAGCACTCAGGAGGCAGAGGCAGGAAGATCTCTTGTGAGTTTGAGGCCAGCCTGGTCTACAAAGCAAAGTTCCAGGACAGCCAGGGCTGTTACACAGAGAAATCTTGTCTCAGGGAAGGAAAAAAAAAAAAAAAAAGCCCAGTCTCTTTAAAATATTCATAATCTCTCTAAAACTCCAGAGTCTAGGCTCACGCTTAGACACTCCCAGGAATCAAGGGGAACTAGAGGATCACTTCCCAGAAGCGTCGTCTCAGCCAGCTGACAAGCTTCTTCTGCTGGCTACTTCCTTAAAGCAGGTCAGCTGCCTGAGCAGATATGGAGGCCAGAGGAAGGAGAAAGGCGGAGTGGATATGAGCACCACTCACACCAAATCCTCCAGCAGCTGTCTGTGTGAGATCTCAACCCCACAGTAAGGGCCCAGGCCAAGCCCAGTATCCCGTAGTTCCTCCATGACACACACGGTAACTCTGCGGAGGTTCCGCTGTGGACATTCCAGGCTGTACGCGTGTTTGCGGGAGTGTGATGGACGGCTGACAAGAATGAGCCTCCAGCACTGCACGTCCCAGTGCTGGTAATGAGGGCCTCCATTCTAACACAGAAATAGAGAAACCCAGGAAACACAAATCCAAACACAAGCCAGGTGTGGTGGCGCACGCCTTTAATCCCAGCACTCGGGAGGCAGAGGCTGCGGATCCCTGTTAGTCTGAGGCCAGCCTGGTCTACATAGTTCCAGGATACCCAGGGCTGTTACACAGAGAAGCTCTGGCTTTGAAAACAAAACAAACAATCCAAATGCAAGCCTCAGTTCACTCATAAAATCAGTTGAGTTTTTATTTATTAATTTTTGAGACAATATCTTTTTATTAAAAAGGTTTAGCTGGCCTTTAATTCACTGGGATCCACCTGTCTCTGCCTCCTGAGTGCTGGGATTAAAAGCATGCACCTCCATATTAGTCCCCAAGAGGACTATTAAGATGTTGACTACAGCAAGTGGGGCCAAATGAAGCTGGGCCTACAGTGTCACCTATGCCAAGAGCATTCGAGATGTGGAAGGTAGGCTCTCCTGAACCCAGCATTCAGAGAGCAGCCAGGGAGCCGTCACAACATGGCACTGGGGACTTCGTTGTCTCTTCTTCTCTTTAGTCCCACCAGGATTTAGGGGAAAGCTTCTGCTGTGTTGGTATGGTGGGTAGGTTTTGTTTTTCCATAAAAGCACCAGAATTACGACTGCTCTCTTGACAATCATTTGTCTCGCCAAACCCTTCCCCACTTCTCGGGGAATCTGTGTCTGACCTACTTTGCGGCAGCACTGACTGGAACTATGTACATTTCTCTCCAAAGGCATAAAAAAGGGATCACTGGACTTAGCTCTGAACATTACATGAAAGACAACTTCCCCCACGCAAACACACCACCAGTCCACATATGCGAGACAGGTTGCTAATGCCCAAGCTGGCACTGAGTGGGCATAATGTGGAGGCTGAGCCCCAAGCCTGCAGCAGAAGGAACCCTGAGTCAGGTCTCTGGGGTGGGTGCCCTGGCCTTGCCAAGGGAGCTGCCCATGGACATCTTTCCCAGGAGCAAACGGGCAAAGGCCAGGCCAGGCCCAAGTCAAATATGCTCCCAGAAGGCCTAACTCCACAAATCTATTTTCAAAGGAGTGGAAAACCACCTCCAGAAACAAACTTGTCTCAAGCAGCTGTCTCTGGTGGGGAAAGACCTAGTAAGAGGCAGGCTGTTAGTCATCCAATGGTAACACAGTCCCATGCTGTGGCTGTCCTCTAGGGCATGACCCTAACACAGCCTCATGATTCTGAAAATAGCATGCAGACAAGTGTCAAAATCACTACGCCTCAGGCAAGACCCTAAGCTGAAGATGCAGCTGCAGAGTGTCACTCTCAAGGTTCAGACGCACCTGCACCTATCCCTGTGAAAGGGAAAAGGCACCGCCAGGAAGAGGATTAGAATGCAGAGTGTTATGCACTGAATCTGGAAGCCTACTACAAACTAAAAGACAAATGCACTGAATTTTATGCGCGCCAACACACACACAATCAACCTAATTACAAATGCTTAGATTTTACTCTGAAATTTCCCATTTCGGGTGACACATCCACACACAAACCTTTATTTCTACTTTCTTGATTTGCTTTACAAATATTTGTCACATTTTTGATCCAGAAGAGATCTTAGATATTCACCAACTGCAGTGAGGATACCAGCGACCAGAGACCCAGGAGGCTTGTAAGAGACTCACAGATTTGTAGAGTGAGGCCAGACTCCTGCTTCCCAGGCCTGTTACTGTACGCCAGCCCCTCCCCGCACACCCAACCCCTCCCCACCAGTACACCGGAGTTTAGGAGAGGAGAACACTCATTTCATTTTTCTTGGGGCACCCATGCTGCCAGGAGTTCACCCGGCCACTAAAACACAGGGAAACACAGAAGCCAGACCTCTAGGTGAGACTGCGGGGTGAGGGTCTGCTAGGGCTCTCCATCACTGTGACACTTGTGTGGCCTTGACCATACCCCGGGAGAGCTCTGAGTCATGACTTGAGGAAAGTAGCCCTGCCACAGACATTCATGACTTCCGCCCCTAGCTAGAAACTAAAACTGAGGACACCAGCAAAGCTTGCGAGATGTGAGATTTGTGAACTGGACCCCAAGACTGAGGCTCCCGAGTCTTCTCGTGGAGTCAGCATGCTTGGAATTCATCCAGGGCAGGTTCCTTGAGCTGTGGTCACTGTGGGGTCCTACTGATTTAGAAGACAGGAGCTTTTCTAGGGAGAAGACACTTCCCACCACCTGGTACAAACATCTGCATTACCACAGCAGGGGTCATCCATCCCCAGGTTTTCTCAGATGGCTTCCCCGCTCGGTACACTGGAGGCAGAAGAGCCCCACACAACCTCCAGTACACACTGCCTCCTTCCAGACAGCGAGAGTGTATTTAACAGTCTACTGCCATCATCAGCTAGACAGGAGAAAGGAGAGACAGGAGATGTAAGCACTGAGAAGGATCCGGACCAGGTGGGCCTAAAGGGAAGTCTTTCCTGGCTCCATAGACTTCGAGCCCACGCACCAGCATCTCCATTCTAGCTAATATGTTGGCAGCCCAGGCACTGTGGCCAGAAGGCCAAGAGCATAAGAACTCGTCTTTGCCGTCTCGCTAGGCTCATCTAAAGAGCAGACCCTCGGCTTTTCCTCGTCTCTCCCCTCATTAAAGATTATCCAGCCCCCAGTGGCACTTACTGTCCCTCATCTGCTTGGAAAAAAACTCACCTTAGCCCAGTCACTGAGGAGCTGGCCACCCAGGCCTGATCTGCAGAAACTAAAACAAAAAGTGTAGAGCCCAAGTACCAAGGAGGCAAGAACCCATCAGAACAAGGGCAGTGAGGCCGCTGGGGGCACATCCTATCCTAAGATGTTTGTGGTTACCTCAAAGTCAGCTCCATGGGTACTGGGTGCTGTCCCAAGCTCCATAGTTGTCTCTCCTAAGCTTGGATTCATCAAGCATCTTACAAGAAAATGCAGTGCCTTACCAGGCAGTTCGCTCCTTCCCACAGCTGCCCCTAATCAAGACCTAATGAGAGTCAGCTTGCACCTGAACGGGGTCAGCCTGCTGGCATTCAGCCATACAGATCCTCCCATTGGCTAGTAGCCCAGAGCATGCAGAGGGACGGCTGTGAACCTGCACTGATGCCTGAGGAGCAGCAGACAGCTGCCACCCCTAAGCCTCTGCTCCTGGGAACAGAAGGCACACACTCTGAGAAGGCTGGATGGTAAGTACTGCGGCCTTATTGTTCTCTTCTCCTCAACTTTCGGAACCAAAGCACCCAATACCCCACCCACAGGGGAATAAATAAGCCCCACGCTCCAAGAACATGCGATGTGGGAGAGATGGTGGGTGGCCAGGTCATCTGGAGAAGGACAACCAAACTACACTAGTAGTGGACAGAAACAATGGCTTTGCACCTGCCAGCCAATCCCCCACCCCATGCCTCAGAGGATTCCCAAAGACAAGCTCTCTTCAGAAAGATCCAACTCCTCATGCAATGACAAGCTCACTTGACCTGCTCAGGACCAAGGGGCTTCTGAATGAGGCACACTGACAGAGGAGACCAGACATTGTGAGAACAAGCATCCACTGTAAAGGGGGCAAGAGCCAAGACCAAGATGCATCAGGGCCAAGAATGCACTGAGCCACATCTGTAAAGCACTGTAGGAGTAAAGCACACCCATGCCTCCCATGCCCACTCGCAGCCTGAGACCAATGCAACTCTGCCCGGCACACAGGATGCTCATGGCCAGTTTCTCTGAGTTAGTTACACAGAACAACATCTGCCATTTATACCCTAAGTAATCCCCACTTCTCTTGCCAAGCAACTAATTCAAAGATGCTTGCATCCCATCCCTTGGCTATCTCTCTAACCCTAAAATTCACTAGCACCAATTGCACCCAAAGCGGATACAGAGACCTGTATAGAGGCTTGGTTGTAGCAAACATTATTTCCAAAGACCCATGTGGTATAACTATATCTCCAACCTCAAAGCTGGGACAGTGGCCCTGTTCCAAGGGCAGAAGTTCATGTGCCTAGCAGTTTTCCCTAGATCCAGCTCAGTCAGAGAGAGAACACTCTAGTTCAGGATAGCTTCCGACCACACAGTATGTGCCGTTTCCCTTTTCTTCCTGAAGCATGGTCACACTAAGTCAGAGGCCAGATGAGCGACACACAACTGTTTTGGCATGCTATGGGATGCTGAAACATAATCAAAATGGATCAAATATCAAGCCTTTGCAAAGCACTTTCCATGGGCAGCTTAGACATATCACACCCACCCCGCCCCCAAAGACAACACTGGAGAGAAAATGACACACAGTGGCAGATGCTCAAATGCACAACACAGCCATAGTCCCGCAGGAGGATGTCCCAAGAGGAAGTGAGAATTCACTCAGGCTGTCTAGAGAAAGAACTTCCATGGCATGGCAGCAGTGGGCTCAGACTTGGTCCACGAAATAAGAGGTCAAAGGTCTAGGATACGTGGCATGGTGGGTAGTTAAGTCCCACCCTGGGCTTTGAGGACATGGGGAACAGGTATAGCCCAGAAGACCGGCTGTGAGGTTGAGGACAGTCAAGCAAGCCTTGAGTGTTTGCATTCTCTACTATCCCTAGCAGTCTGTCCGTCAACAACTTTAGAAAATTTTGTCTTCTAGAAACTTACTTCCCTGTAGTAACTCACAGCCCTGGTACCCCAGACAACAGTCTGTCTTTGGTGTTCTCCCTGTGATACCCAGAAGGTTCCTAGAAGGTTTCTTGGGAACATCTTCCCTTAAATTTCCTAACTCAAGTCCCATTTGGGCATCACATTCTTCAAAGTTAAGCACTCAATAAACACCAGTCAAAGCCGGGCGGTAGTGGCGCACACCTTTAATCCCAGTACTCGGGAGGCAGAGGCAGGCGGATCTCTGTGAGTTTGAGGTCAGCCTGGGCTACAGGGGCTAGTTCCAGGGCAGACTCCAAAACTACAGAGAAACCCTGTTTCGAAAAAACAAAAACAAAACTCCAAAAAAACAACAACAACAACAAAAAACCCCACCAGTCAAATAAATACCAGAAAGGGAACCTTCCACCAGGTCCCTGTTAAAGTTCAACTCTAGGAGTATCTGCCAGGTATTCTTCCCTTGATCTTAACTATGAGGTCAGAGCTTGAGATCTTTCCACGTGAATCAACATCCTGTTTATCTTCCATCATGTAATTAATGGCCTCCATCTGTTAACACCCCTTCTTTTTAACCTCCTCCTTAGGATTTAATTAAGGTGGAATCTCTTGGGAGACTCTTTCGTCAGAACCCGGTAGAGGGGATAGAGAGAACACAGAACACTTAATAGATTTTCTTATTTGAATACTCTAATAACATACATGACTAATGTGAATTAGAATTACTCTTTCTAGAAACTTATGACTAAAACACTATCAACCATGGTACCAAGTTTGCATCTGCTCTCTTTTTCTGGAGATAGAGTCCTTGTAGCCTAGGCTAGTCTCAACCAATTATGTAGCTCCCAATTCTTCTGCTTTGCCCCACAATGCTGGAATTACGGCGGTTTTCTGTCATGCCTGGGTACTGTTATACTACTTCTATGTTCTGAATTGTGCTTTTAAACTTTAGAAATCGAATGTAATTTAAGACAAATAAAGCTTAGATTCCTTTCACATTAAGTGTGTGAGTGTTTGCATGAGCATATGTGTGTGCACTACATGTATGCCTGGTACCCAGAAGTTAAAAGAGGGGGTCAGACTCCCTAGAACTGGAGTTAAGATGGCTGTGAGCCACATGAGGTGTTCTGGGAACCCAATCTGGATTCTCTGTAAGAGCAATGAGTGTTCTTAACCACTGGGCCAACTCTGTAGCTCTAAAATAATAAATTAAAAAAAAAATCAACTAAAACATATTCTGATAGAGAATCTCCCATTGCAGTAAAGAAAATACAAACACACATACACACATTTATTTATTTATTTACTTATTTACTTGTTTATTTATTTATTTATTTATTTATGTGTGTGTGTGTGTGTGTGTGTGTGTGTGGGCACACAAGCACCATAATGGTGTATTTATTTAGAGGTCAGAATAGAACTTTAAAAAAAAAATTAATGACTTGCTTTTATGTGCATTGGTGCTTTGCTTGCATATATATCTGTTGGGTGTGTCAGATCTCTTAAAACTGGAGTTACAGACGGTTGTGAGTTGCCGTGTGGGTGCTGGGAATTAAACCCAGGTCCTCTGAAAGATCAGCCAAAGCTTCTAATCACTGAACCATCTTTCCAGCCTTTTTTTTCCTTTTGGTTAACTTGAGACAGTGTCTCTCTGTATAGCCCTGGCTGTCCTAGAACATACTCTGTAGATTAGACTGGACTCAAACACAGAGACCAGCCTGCCTCTGCTTCTCCAGTTCTGGGATGATCATGGTGTGCACCACCACTGCCCAGTTCAAAGTACAACTTTCAAGAGTCAGTTTACTTTCCACCACGTGGATACCAGAGACTCAACTCAAATTGTCGGGCTTGGCAGAAGGTGCCATGTCACCGGCCCAATAAAGAGTAGTTTATAAAGCAATCTTAAGAGTCAGTAAAATGAAGACATCAATTTGACTTTACGCTAAAATGAAACAGCTCTAAAGCCATTGTTCCAGTGCTGAAATTAGGCAGACACTAAAAGCCAATGGATAAGGCTGATTTAAAATCGGATTTAATAGACAAGGCAGGAATACTTGAGTACTAAAGACAAAAATGGTTATAAACACTCACTGTTTGGAAAATCAATAATAAAACATGCACTCTCACTATAAAAAGAAAACCCAGTTAACAAAAGCCTCTTTCTATCCTGGAGACTTTGGTGATTTTCTGGAAGGTCAGTTCTCTAGAAGTAAAAAGATTTGATTAACTCAGAAATGGGGACAGCTGGGAGAAGGGTTGTGAGGGGACTAACACTCTATTATCTCAAACCCTAATTTCTTGGTTATTTTGCAGCAACTCAATTCTTAGACCACACTGAGGAGATGTTCTGTCAGGCCTCTTGAAGAGAAATGGACTCCTAACCTTTCTGGAAAAGCCTCCTGAGCAGCAGCTTCCAGGCTAGTAAGGCACAAAGTCAGGTGCCATCATGTAGACTCAACCAGAAAACTCACAAAGTTAGTATAAGGCTCATAAACTGCCTATGGGAAAAACGGAGAAAACTATTTTTTTTCTAAGTTTCAATACTGCAGAGTTCTGAGATATCAGTTATGCACTATTCCACACAACTCTTGTAATCGAAATACTTTCCATTACCACAGGTATAACAGTATTAGTATTTAATTAAACATAAGATAAACTACAAACTAACCTGGAAAATTCCTACCCTATTGCAAAGAAAGACAGTGGAGAAACCAAATTTGGAAAGCAGATCGAAAAGGATTCTATACCTTGTCTCTCTTAGTCAATTCTAAGATTTTTCTACATCTGGCCCCAAACATGATACACATAATTCATATATTGGAAGTAAAATGACACCTTGGACCATTTTTACTCAGGCGGTACCTTGTAAGAGCTTCAGAGCCCCTTCATATTATGGATGAGAAGGAAAGCATGGAGCACAAACTCTGCAAGTCACTGGGAAAAAGGCAGCCACTGTGTCAACTCCCATGGCCTACGTTAATTTAAACGTCTGGAATGTGAAAAGACCAGATGAATGCAAAGGGTTCTCAGGTTCCAAAGCCAGCAAATAGCTGGGGCGGTGGTGTTCACACACCCTGGGCAAAAGAATCTAGGGAGAAGAAAGAAACTAGAGCCACCGTAAAGCCGGTCCTTCTCGACCGAAGAGCATGAAAGACGAGGCGAGGGAGAGAAGCACTGTTAATCTGAGGGCTGAGGCAGATGGGCACGAGAGTGCCATCCTCTCTCCGGCCCAGGACGCTGGGCTCAGAGTGCCCGCTCCTCTAAGTGCCCTCGGTGTGGGGAGGTGTGTGCCGCGGAAGGCGACGAGGGCGGCCTGCCCCCCGCTGACCCCACGAGGCCCTCACCTTGTCAGAGTCTAGGTCGGGGTCCGCCTGGCACAAGCGGTACAGGAAAGACTTCGGGTCTCGGCACAGCGTCTGCCGGGTGGTGAGGAAGTAGGTGCCGCCGACATTGAGCCGGACCCACTTGGATACGCCATTGGGGCGGTGTGCCAGGGCACCGAGCCCAGCGCTGCAGCGGCGGCACAGGCCACCCCCCAGCCCCGCCCCGAGGCCGCTCGGAGCCGGTGGCAGCAGCTCGCAGTGATTCTCCGCCATGATCCCAACAAGCCCCGCCACAGTGCCCCTTCTCCGGAAGCGTTCTTTAATACAGTCCTCCGAGTCGTCCCGCCCATAGGTCCACCCCAGTAAAGTGCCCGCCCAGGCATGATGTGCAAGACGGAAGTTCCGGCTCGAAAAGCAGGCCGGCGACAACCACTTCCGGTCAGAGCGAGCCTTGAGTTTTCTAAGGGACCCTGGGGTTCGGCACTGGCTCCGCCCCAACGCCAGCCAAAAGAGGAACGAGGACGTCGAACATATACACTCTACATGCTTTTATTACAAGACTACCGAGCATACGAGGGAAATCCATCATCCGGTAATTACATCTAAAGCACAGATATTTGAAAAAAAAAGGAAAAAATTGTTTCATTAAATTATATGATTAAACCATGACCAAATAGAAAATTTATATAATAAAGCCAGGAAAAAGTTGTAAAATATAGTTTACAATAATTATTCACATTCAAGGCTGTACATCAATACATACAACAACGTGGCCCCAAACATGAATTCAATCCAAATAATTCATATATTAGAATTTAAATAACAGACTGAACTAGAGGCCGACAATAGCCAGCAAATAACCTTATATAAGAATAAAAATACAAAAGTGTATATCCTAGTATCATTGCATTATCTGTTTTCATAAGTATTTTTAATTTTTGCTTTGCCTGTACATCACAGTTACAGCTACAGACCAGGTAGAGAATATTACAAATGTTCTAACTGACTGCCACCAACCTGAACGACAGCAGTAGACTACTGATTCATCCTACTGTACGTGGCTATGAAACAGCCGCAGCAGCTCTAAATACTGTAACAGTTTAATTTGCCAATGTCCAATCAAACAATGGTCATAATAGAGGCTTTTACCTGCACAATGACTCACTTGTAGTCACTAACCCAGATGATTAAACTAGGCTGGACGACATGAGGAGGGGGAAATTTGCCTTTTGTAAAACCTTCTGTACAGTTTGAATTCTTCATTCAGATACAGGGAATTTCCAGGTATTCACATTGGTTAATTCATTTGCTTACCACTGCATAGGTGCTTTGACAGAAACAGCTTCCTTCCTAGGCCATTTTTCCACAACCATTCTGACTTATAACCCTTAAGTGTTAGGCCAGATGCCAGTTATCGTCAGAGGCTCTGAGAGTGGTCTCAGTCCCATCTAATATGCCAGGGCCCTTGTCATACATTGTACCTAAGAGGTGCTACCCCCACTGGAGTCAGTTTATGTTGGGTTCTGCAATGAAAAAAAATGGAAAAAGTGTACTGCAACATCTCTAGGTACATGGTATCTTCACCATACTCATGAGTTGCTACAGTCTCCCAAGTCTCAGCTATAAGCACCCCGAGTCTATGGAGCAGTAGGGAGAAGTCTTGAGGCATGAGAAAGCGGGGAGCTGATTTTCACACATCTCAAGCCATACACTCTGGTAGAATCAGGTGCCCAGTAAATCTTTACTTCATGTTTCCAAGTAGAGGCCCCACAAAACAGATACAACCCAATTTGGGTGTGTGGGCTTTATTCAAAGACCATAATTACCTGCGGCACACAGGAAGGTTTACATAAGCATCAGCTGGAATACCCATCCTCTGCAATGAGAAGGTCTGGCCACTGCACTCTCCCGAACTGCCAATGGGTGGGGGTGGGGTGGGGGGTGGAGCAAGGACACTCACAACTGTACGTTTATAAAACCCAATCATCTACATGGTTTTTTTTTTTCAATTAGAGCTTTGCTACTCTGCTTTGCTACTGATCCTAAGATGGCCAAATGCACTCTCTGAGTCTATAAACGTAATTACGAATTACCCATTAAGAATGTGGCAAGGTCAGTTCAACACTTTATCTCTGCTGACTGTGCAGAAGCAGATTCAGTACCATTGTGAACACAAAGTACAGGATTCTGAAAACATCACCAAGCTCTTGGAAGCCATAGCAGCAATGATGGAAGAGAAGTAACATGCATGACCAGATTCTTGCAATGAAAATGAAGAAACTGGGCTTTTGGAAAAATTTGACACAAATGGATCTGCACTAATGACATTTTAGATTAAAAAAAAAGAGCAGTCATAGTCAAACTTTCTTGGGAATACACAGCTTAGCAGGAACTGATGTGATCAAAATCTGTAGGACATGAGGAAGGAGGGTTTATTACTGGAACTCAGAGCATCTAAACAGACCAAAGAGGAGGAACGGCTATGAAATGAACAAATTCTTTGACTCAAAAATACCACTTGCAGGCATATGAGAGAAAAAAATCAGAGTAAAAAATCAAAGACGTAAGTATATTCACCACAGCATTATTTAAATAGCAAAAACAAACAAACAAACAAACAAAAAACCCAAAAGGATCTGAATGTTTTACAACAGGGAGACAGTTGGATAACTTATTAACCAACCATTTGAGTCCACAATTATTAAAAACATGCTTTTGAAGAACTGCTCGTGGTATAGAGAAATGCTAAAGGGAAAAAATGTCAAGAGAAAAGGCTGGATGCAAAATGATGTGTGTCGTATGTTCCCAGTTTGGTTTAAGAAGCAAACAAGGGCTAAGGGTGTAGCTCAGTGGTAGAGGACTTGCTTAGCACTTCTGAGGGCCCTGATTCCATTCCCAGCACTGGGACAACAATGACAACAAGCCGGGCGGTTGTGGCGCACGCCTTTAATCCCAGCACTCGGGAGGCAGAGGCAGGCGGATCTCTGTGAGTTCGAGACCAGCCTGGTCTACAGAGCTAGTTCCAGGACAGGCTCCAAAGCCACAGAAAACCCTGTCTCGAAAAAGCCAAAAAAAAAAAAAAAAAAAAAAAAAAAAAAAAAAAAAAAAAAAAAAAAAAAAAAAAAAAAAAAAAAAAAAACCAACAATAACAACAAGAAAAAGTTGGGGAGGGAAAAGCAGGATCTACATCAAAATGCTCACAGTGGTCTCTGAATAATGGGCCTTTCTTTTTTTCTTTTACTTTCAGAAAACACATTACTTTTAAGAAAGCACACAATCACCTAGGAGTCTGTGCCACACTTGGCTATCTGCAAGGTTACTTCAAGCTTGGATCACAACACTAGGGTTTTTAGCCCAAAGAGCGCTGCAGCAGGTGCAGTTTCTACCAGCCTAACACAAGTCATCTTTCTCAAAGTGGTTTTTTACTGCATCTACTAGGTTAGAGTTTAGCTACATGGATATGTCCACTACCCAGCCGGAGCACAGAAAAACAGGTAGAAATGACTTATTCAAGCTCAACTTCATTTGACACCAAGAAAAGGCATGGCTAGTGGGCAGTGAGGTACAGTCCACTGTGAGAAGCCAGAGGACAGTCTTCAACTTTCTATTCATCCTTACCATTCACATGACTTCTGGAGCTCCTAATGAGACATTTCTTTCTCTCCTTAGATAGATTCACCCATTTGCTTTTATACACATGCACACGCACACACACACAGACAAAATTGTACAAACTGATACCCACATCCTGTCCTACAGTGTAAGGCACCTGCACACTGGGTGACGGCTCTAAGGATGACTAGAAAAAACCGAAAGTGATATAAGCCAGGGTAAGAAAGAATGTACATGGTTCTTAAAGGGAAAAAAAAATCAAGGAAAAGGGGGCAGTAAGGATATAAAGGTGACCTGGGAAGAGCTCAGCTATTGTAGCATAGGGCAGTCATCATGGCCACCCACTACCAGTTCAGCAAAACCCTAATTTTAGAGGTTAGGATGGCACTTGGTAAAGCCCAGGAGGTAGCGTTGCTCTCCAGGGGAGAAAGCAACAGAGGACTCTCCCATAAGCCAGCCAGGTATTCTAACTTAAGCCACGCCTCAGCCCCACATGGTCCCCTGTAGTTAAGTGTCCTCAGAGATGCCTCTCCCTGTATCTACATGCATGTGACAACCAGGAAGCCACTCTTATACGTGCAAACACAGGGCACAGGATACTGAGGGCTAAATAGCCACAAGGCATGAGCAAGAACAGAACTCTAAGGAGGAGACAGCCAAGTTTAGCTAACATGGTTCTTCAAAAACCAGGAAAAAAAAGTGTCTACTTCCACTCACAGGCTGATAGCGTGCTAAGCTATCTGTTCCCTGGGTCCAAGGGGCAGGTGTGGTCCTGACACCTGCTCCTTGGCCACCTAAAGTTCTTATCCTACAATACAGCAAAGTCTGCTCCCATCCAGCACCCCTGCCAAGGCATGATGGTGAGCTTTTCATCTACACTCCACCCAGTTTGAAAGAACCACTCTCATTGTTAAACAGAATCTTTCCCTCTCAGTTTGGGTAACCTGGCCCACAGGTGATCACTGTGGACAGGGGTAATTGCTGTGTGGGCATTTTTGGAGTGCCTTTGTGAAAGTCTACATAAATGGCAAAATTGTTGCTGCCTTCATAACATGGGAGTCAGAGGTGTTCCTGTGAGCAGTCTATGAAGGCAGGTGCCTACTTTTCCCCACTAGAGACCAAGGGTCACCCATTAGGAATATCCTAGTCAGAGAGAGGTACAGCCAAGTCGCTCAGAAGCACTCTGCAAGTGTACTGAAATAGTCCAGGCCATCTGTATTACAAAACAAAAACACTGTCAGCTCAGCATCAGGGTATGCCAGCACAGGCAAGCTCAGGCTTGGGTGGGCTGTTCCTGTGAGCTAGACAGTGGTAACACTCTTTCCAGGCAAGGTCCATGCTTTATGGTACCAAGTGACCAAGCAACATGAAAAGGCTTTCAGATTTTCAACAGAGATATAAAAACTGAGCTAGCTGAGACTGGGCAGGAGATTGGCCGGGATTTTCTCAGTCCCTGTCTCACAGAGCATGTGGCCTACACATGAAACGTATGCAGAAACTCCCAGGAAGGCCTGAACACCACTCCTCCACATGGGAGCTCCAGTCTTGTCCAAGTCAGGGCAGGATTCTGTACCCGATAGTGATCTAGTTGGTGTTATCTAGGTGCTGGTATGACAGCACCCCTGCCGGACACGTGCTTGGTGCCTCATTCCCTGGATGAACTGCTAGGAAGTGGAATGCTAGAGCAGAGCCCAACGAGAGCAGACTGTAGCCACAGCAGCCTGCACACTTCTCACCATCAGCCTGCCTACAGTAGGGCAGGAACCACAGAAATTCTGTCATCAGAAACATACCTGACCACATCTCTAGGGCCATATAAGGGACTCAAGGAAGGAGGTACACACACAAGCTAAGAGCCCTGTACCCACAGTGAGCTGGTGATCAACCCAGCAGAGTAAAGAGGCTCTCTGGTGAAGGAGAGCCAGATACACCCGGTCCCTTAGTTACAGCAGGAGCTGTGTTTATCAGGTGGGGAAGGGTAGAAGCAGGCATGCAGTTCCTGTGGATGCTAGAAGGGACTGGTGATGCCAAATCTGGTCACTGGTCTGGGCAGAAGCTGAGCTACCGTGCAAGGAGCTGGGTCTCCATGGCCACAGCAGCACATGGAAGCCACCACATAGCACAGAGAGCAAGCAAAGCGACCCTGAATTCCTGTTTGTTGGTTATTTGTTTTGTTCTTTGTGTGGCTGGGTTCTTTTTTTCTTTTCTTTTAAATAAAAAAGCTGCAAGGTTTCCACCATCCATGTTCTCCTTGAGATGGCTGGCAGGTGGTCTGGAAGCGTCCTGGGTGGCGGCCGAGCCGCGCTGGGGCAGGTGTCCTGGCAGCGATAGGCAGCCCGGCCGCAGGCCGCGTCACTGCACAGCAGCATCTGGATGGCTCTGGTACCGCTGCCTCCAAACCTCCTGGATCTTTCTGCACCACTTGTGAGCATTCCCGCTTGGATCCATCAGGTAATACGTCCTGTTAGGCTGCAAAGACAGAGCATCTGATGTCCTCCAGGGAGCCCCGTCCCCACCCAGCCTGTCTTGCTGTCAATGCTGTCAGCACGGTTTGAAAGCCTGTGCGCACAGTGGGCTTCTTCTTTCTACAAGTACAGAAACTAAGTACATGGGTGGGTGACCTACCGAAAGCAAAAATCAAAACAGAGTTCTCTCCTAACCCATTTCAGGCCTAAGTTGTTCATACAGGTCTCTGAGACACAGGAAGCTGACATGACCCTAGATACTTCCTTGGCCAAAGCAAGGGACACTTCCAACCGAGATGCAGAAGCTTGTGGTGACACTACAATCAGAGGCCTTATAGGGAGAAACTCACCGTGTGGACAAAAAAAGTTTTAAAATTCTTGGCCTCTGGTCGAAGTTCTTGTGACCATGGAATTTCACCTTTCAAGACTTTGTTGACAGGATCAACATAATATAAATGTGGCCCTTCTGTGAGTAATAACTGCCGTCGTCTTGCAAATAAACCCTGGTACAAATAAATAAACAAACTGATCAAGGCACTGATGAGACTAACTTATAAGTAGTGTAGGGCATAGTGACTGCCAGCTGTCCATTCACCTAAGACACTTCCTCCTCAACCTAAGCCCAGCATCTTACATCAAGAAAAGACAAGTGCGGGTCTCTGCTGTTTAGCTCACAATATGCCCATCGATGGATAGCTTGTAGTCTCCCCTGATCCTTCAGCTTCTCTCAGGCACAGAGTCCACCCTTGGCAGGCCAGGCCTCAGTTCACTTTGACGGAGATTCTCACTTCCAGAGTATACACAGTCAAGAAGGATGCTAGGAAGTCCTTGTTAGCAGAGTCTGATATGTTCTGCACTATCTGTTGTCCATAAAATGTAATAAACAACAAGACAGTGGTGGCCTATACCTTTAATTCCAGGACTCAGGAGACAGAGGCAGGCAGATCTCTGTGAGTTCAAGGCCAGTCTGGTCTACAGAACCAGCTCCAAAACAGCCATGGCAACATAGTGAGACCCTGTCTCAAAAACGAATAAACAAATACGCTTAATAAACAACAACCCCTGTATTTTCAAATCTTCTAATGAAAGACTACTTGCTGAGTTCTCAGAAATGATACATCCTCCTCAATGTGACAGAAACCTTAGCATAGTGAGATGAGCATCGTGTGACCATGAGAAACCATACCCTGTGACTAGAGCGTAAGGCTGGCTTTCCAAACGCCCACACTGCTTCCCTGAGAGCCTGAGTGTTCCCAGTTATAAAATCTAGAGATGATCTCTAAAGATCAGGCCAAAATGCCATATCCAACGAACCATGGCAGGACCCCAGGATGAAGAACTGATCTGATCTGAAGCAATAGGAAGTCACAGGATGAAGAACATCAGGGACTTGACTCACCTTTCGCTTATCCACCGGGCCCATTTTTAATATTAGATTATTTTCTACAAACTGGTGCCTAAAAAAGAAAGAAATAAGAATGAGACAGCAGTTCTCCAAACACTGCCCTTCGGATAAACTCCACAGGGCCTCTATAGACTTTTTATCAGTCAAGTTTGCCCCCCGACTCTACCACAGTTGCAGCCTCTTTTCAGGAGATACTCCAGATGTGTGATGCAATGTGTGCAGATTTTATCTATACATGTGGTCCAGAGTCTACATTGCTAGAGTCATCTGCACAGTAGAGGAAGGCTGGGAGAGAACGCCACAGAAACATCATCCTAATCACCACCCTCATTTTAAAATGCTGCAGTGGGGCTGGGTGGGGTGTGCACAACTGTAATCCTAGCACTTGGGAGACAAAGGCAGGCAGAGGTTTAGATGCCACTGCAAATCAATATTAGAATCCATAAATTACTTCCCAAATCAGGACACCTAACAGTGCCTAGAGTCCAGAGTTCTAGAGAAGCACAAATCCTTAAAAAATAACTTCAGAATTTCTTTTCTGAGGTGAGGTGTATTGCCTAGTGGTATAGGGGTATTTAACATGCACCAGGTGCTAAGGTTTTCAATTCCCAAGATGAGCCAGGCGGTGGTGGCGCACGCCTTTAATCCTAGCACTTTAATCGAGGCAGAGGCAGGCGGATCTCTGTGAGTTCGAGGCCAGCCTGGTCTACAAGAGCTAGTGCCAGGACAGGCTCCAAAGCTACAGAGAAACCCTGTCTCGAAAAAACTTAAAAAAAAAAAAATTCCCAAGATGGTGATGGGGTGGGGTTTCCCCCCCCAATATTTTTACCATATTGAAAAAAAAAATTATTCAAATATGCCAAGAACTTGGTCTGACCAGGGGCCTCAAACCAGACCCATGACTCTTTGCAATAAACACTTGCAAACAGAGATATATGGACCAAGGAATATACAGCATGACTTGCTGGGTCGCTGTATGACTCATGGGGTCACAGTGCAGCTTCCCTGTTGAGACTTTTAATTCCCTCCCCCCCTTTTTAAAAATTTTTTTTTTTAAATCTCATTTTATTTTCTTCATTTTTTTCCTCATATTCTGGGGGAGGGGGTGCAGGGTGGAAGGCAGATGTGAAGGGACAGGGATTGAATAGGATCGAGATACACGATGTGAAAAACAAATAGAATAAATAAAGTTTATTAATTTAAAAAAATGGTCTGAGGTTCTGCAAGTAAAAGCATCTGATGACCAAGTTCAATCCCTGGGAAGCACATGGTAGAAGGAAAAAGCTAACTCCCTTAAGCTACCCTATGACTATTACACGTGTACTACAGCATGAACATTTGGAAGGAGAAAAGTAATTCTTCCAAGTTCCTCTGACATCCATGTGTACAAACAATAAATAGATAATGCTAAAATTTTTTCAAAGATTTATTATTTATACGGTGTTTTGCCTGCATGCCAGAAGAGGGCGCCAGAACTCATTTTAGATGGTTGTGAGCCACCATGTGGGTGCCGGGAATTGAACTCAGGACCTCTGGAAGAACAGCCAGTGTTCTTAACCTCCGAGCCATCTCTCCAGCCCCTAAACAATTTTCTTAAAGAATTTAGCTTGACTTACTACATGAGCAGCATGTATACTTCTGTCTCCTCAGAGTCAAAGATGGTTTAACATCTAATATTGCTTTATTGGGGTTAAAGCTACCTTTAAAATACCTCTCATCGTCCCCCCACCTTTTTTTATGACACTATGACAGAACCCATTGCTTTATGTATCCAGGAAAGCACTCTTCCCACCTGAGCTACAGTTAAGCCCTATGCCCTGTCTAATGCCACTTCTACTATAAATACAAAATACTCATTTTCTATCTGAAAATTGTCTAAGTCAAGCATGTAGACACTCTGAAACCTCCCTGAGGAGCCAGAGCACTTCGAGGCCTCACTACCTGACTCATACAAAACCAACCAGACTGCCCTTCCAACTTGCAACAGGTTAGTTACTGCTTATCAGTCTGCTTTCTTTTCTTTTTTTTAATTTAATTTATTTGTTTATTTATTTATTGATTGATTGATTTTTCGAGATAGGGTTTCTCTGTAGCTTTGAAGCCTGTCCTGGTAGTAGCTCTGGAAGGAGAGTGCCTCCACTGCCCAGCCCAACCTGCTTTCTTTCTCTTTTTTTCTTCCTTTCTTCTTTCTGGTGGTAGTGGAGGTAGAACCTAAGGCAAACATTCTATCACTGAACCATATTCCCAGCTCTGTTTATCTACTTTGAAAAGATTACTTCAAAGACTCATTTGGACTTTATAAAAAAAAATTATAGGCCAGGGTGGTAGGGGCACAAGCCTTTAAATCCCAGAACTCAGAAGGCAGAGGCAGGCAGATCTCTGAGTTTGAGGCCAGCCTGGTCAAAAAAGCAAGTTCCAAGACAGCCATGGCTATTAAAAAGGGAAACCCTGGCCAGGCGATGGTGGCGCACACCTTTAATCCCAGCAGTCGGGAGGTAGAGACAGACAGATCTCTGTGAGTTTAAGGCCAGCCTGGTCTACAAGAGCTAGTGCCAGGACAGGAACCAAAAAAAAAAACAAAAAAAAAAAAAACCCTGTCTCAGGAAAAAAAAAGGGGGGGGGGCCTGTATGTGGTGGTGGATTATGTGCCTGATGTTTTGTCTGCCTGTAAGTCTGTGCCTGCGGAGGCCAGAAGGAGGGCTATAGGAACTGGAGTGGCAGATAATTGTGAATCAAACCCTGGTCCTCTTAATGGCTGAGCCATCTCTTCTTTACCCTATTGACTCTTTACTGCACTGTCAATCCCCACTCCTGGAGAAGCTCCAGGCACACCTTAAGCACCTTTCTCCCTGAAGATTCATAGCTAAAACTACACCTGAAATAGAGCCACAGAACTACCCAGTTCATGGTTTCCCATTCACACATAGCAATGTGGCTCTCCCAAAATAGGCAAATTCTGTCATTGGTGTCAAAGAGATGAAGACACAGAGGCTGAGGGGTTTGTTTCACCCATGGTCAATTCACAATGATAGCAATGCAAAACTCCAAAGCCTGGTTTTCTCCTCTGCTATCTGTACAGACCCCAAGACAATCCCCAGGACCTGAGCCTAAGGCCCCAAAATAGCTTCACTGTTTGTTGGAGAGCACAGTACAGCTGTAGAACTGAGAGTGGCCCCTGACACCTGAGATGTCTCCACAGAGCTGGTTGTACTTGGGTAGGTACACCTGTGGTGCTGGATAGCCAGCACTAATCTATTTCAAATGTCAGCAATCTACCCTTCAGGCCTCATTTTACCTTATTTTACTTTTTATTAGACTTGTTTGTTTTGTGTGTGTGTGTGTGTGCATGACCTGTGTACTTGGTGCCAATGATGGCCAGAAAAGACATGGAATCTCCTGGAATTAGTTATGTATGGTTGTGAACCACCACTTGTTGGAAACTGAACCTGTGTACTCTGCAAGAGCAGCCAGTGCTCTTGGCCACTGCACCATCTCTCCAGCCCAGATATCAACTTTACACTCCACTCCAATGTTCAAGGAAGCCCCATTAGCATTACTCTCTCTCAACTATAGCCTCAATCCACAGTCCAGAAAATTTCAACACCTACTTTCAAGTACTTATCCATCTGCTCTATTTTGCCTGGAACTTTCATAGAGCTGGCTGGCCTCTGCCTTCTATGCGCAGGGATTACAGGCATGTATCACCATTCCCAGCTTCAAATACTTAATTAAAAGTAATAAACTTAGCCGGGCGATGGTGGCGCACGCCTTTAATCCCAGCACTCGGGAGGCAGAGGCAGGTGGATCTCTGTGAGTTCGAGACCAGCCTGGTCTACAGAGCTAGTTCCAGGACAGGCTCCAAAGCCACAGAGAAACCCTGTCTCGAAAAAAAAAAAGTAATAAACTTGGGAGCTGGAGAGATGGCTTAGCAGTTAAAAGCACTGACAGCTCTTCCAGCATTCCTGAATTCAGTTCCCGGCAACCACACAGTGGCTCACAGGTATCTAAAATGGTATCTGATGCCTTCTTCTGGCATCCGTGCAGATAGAGAAACATATACATAAAATAAATAGATCTTTAAAATTTTTACTTTAAAAATAAATAAATAAACCTGAACCAGCCAGATGACTAGGTTATTAAAAGCTACCTCTAAACCTGACTTCCACACATGCTTTGTGGCACTGTACATGCACACACATACATAAAATTTATTAGCATCTATTAGCATACACACATGCATGTACACACATATACTCACATGTGTGTCTACAAATGATCTACTTTATACTGAGTAGTATCCCAAGCCTCCTCCTCCTCCTTTTTTAAACTGACAAAATGTTGAAGCAATTGACTTAGGCATCTGCAATCGTATGATCAGTCTTGTTTCCTGATGGTGGAAGGCACCTGCTTAATGTTTTTTTTTTTTTTAATTTTTTTAGATTTATTTATTTATTATGTATACAACATTCCTTCCATGTATGCCAGCAGGCCAGAAGAGGGCACCAGATCTCATTATAGATGGTTGTGAGCCACCATGTGGTTGCTGGGAATTGAACTCAGGACCTCTGGAGGAGCAGTCAGTGCTCCTAACCTCTAAGCCATCTTTCCAGCCCCTGCTTAATGTTCTTAAAAGGACTGTGCCAGCTAGTGCTTCACTTGTGATCTTCCCAGCTCTTAGACCTTCCACCCCAACATCTTTCCTTCAAGTGATTCTCAGAACTGTTCTCTTCACTGTGAGATGCCTCCTTTGCATATCATAGGGAACAAACTGTCTACAGTGACTCTCTGCTGGACTGGGTAGGTTAATTCTAGTTCAGTGAACTGCCAGCCTAGTTCTATAGTGTTCCTCTGCTATCCATAATCTTCTTATGGTGTTCCTCTGCTATGCTATAACCTCCTTACCAACTGATTCCTCTATGATGGTGGAAGCCAGAAAGAATGACATGGATCTGCAGTTCCTGCAACCATGTCTCCCTCAACTATCTCCAGTTTTTAGTTTATGTGTATGAGTTCTTCACCAGTGGTAGTTAGAATGAAAATGGCCCAATAGGCTCATATATTTGAATAATTAGTCACCAAGGAGTGAAACTGAAAGGACTAATAGGTGTGGCCTTGTTGAAGGAAGTATGTCACTAAAGGTGGGCTTTGAGGTTTCAAAAGCCTATAACTGACCCAGTCTGTCTGTCTCTGCCTGCAGATCAGGATGTAAAGTTCCCAGCTAGTCCCACAAACCTTCATGTAGCCATGCTTCCTCCCCACCATGATGATAATGAACTAAGCCCCTATTAAATGCATTCTCTTATAAAACTAAGATTCCATGGGCTGGAGAGATGGCTCAGAGGTTAAGAGCATTGCCTGCTCTACCAAAGGTCCTGAGTTCAATTCCCAGCAACCACATGGTGGCTCACAACCATCTGTAATGGTGTCTGGTGCCCTCTTCTGGCCTCCAGGCATACACACAGACAGAACACTGTATACATAATAAATTAATAAATAAATATTTAAAAAAAAAACAACTAAGATTCCACCTTATTTTTTCTTTTTTAGATTTATTTTAGTATATGAGCCTGCATGTATATATGTGCAGTACATGCATGCCTGGTGCCTGCAAAGGTAAGAAAAAGAGTACTGGATCTCCTGGAACTGAAGTTATGGATGGTTGTGAGACACCATACGAGTGTTGGGAATTGAGCCTGAGTTCTCTACAGTAGCAACAAGCGTTCTTAACCACTGAGCCATTTCTCCAGGCCCTTTCCAACAAACCTAGGATTCACCAATTTGGCTAGTTTGGCTGGCTAGCAAGCTGTTGATCAGAGATCAGACTATTTCTTCCTCTCCAGCACTGGGAATGCAGATGTGCATTTCCATATCTAATCCTTTATGAGGTTGCTGGGGATTGAACCCAGGTCCTCAAGCTTGCACAACAAGGATTTTACCGACTCAGCCATCTCCACAGACCCTTACACCTTTTTAGACTTAAATGGTGCTGCCGTGGCTAAGAAAAAAAAATATTTTAAGTCAATGATCCATGTTCACATTTGAATTATAAATGTTCATTTACTTTATAAAAGTATTAATATCAAAAGTAGCTATTTTAGATAAAATTTACAGAACTTTACAGTATTTTTTAATATTTTTTAATACTATCACAAAACAGGCCAACAAAATTTATTTGTATTTCTATCTATATAGGCAAATGGTCAGGATTTGAAAGTAATGACTTACTAGATAATTAAAATTATAAAGTAATTATAGCATGTATAACTGAAGATTGCTCATTAAGAATATAGTAGAAATAAAATACATTAATTTCAAAATTTTAAGTCATAATCCTACTACAGAAAATATCATATACATACATTCTATATACTGTCAAGATAATGTCCACCCTCCAGTATGTGGTCACTGAAAAACTCCACTGCATACTAGCAGCAAATAACAGTAAGAAGAGATAAATATTATCTTAGTATTAACATATTAGTTTTGTCATAAAAAAGACAGTAAATCCAATGAAGCTCTCTGCAGAGGCATCATTTTCCACATGATGTGGAATTCCCTTCTGTATGTTATGATATGAATGTTTTATTAACATTGGTTAATAAAGAAGCTGTTTCGGCCAATGGTTTAGTAGAGTAAAGTCAGGTGGGAAATCTGAACAGAGGCATAGAGAGAGAATAGGCAGAGTCAAGGAGACACCATGTAGCTGCTGAAGGAGGCAGACACCATGTAGCTGCTCAGGAAGCAAGAGGTAACAAACCACAAGCCTCATAGTAGAATATAGAATAATAGAAATGGGCTAATATGTGAGAGTTAGCTAGAAATACACTTAAGACATCGGCCAAACAGTGTTCTAATTAATATAGTTTCTGTGTGAAATTCAGGTCTGGGTGGCTGGGAAACGAATGAGCAATCTCTGCTAATACACATAGAGCTGCAATCTTTTTTGTTTATTTGTTTGTTTGTTTTGATTCTGGTTTTCTAGACAGGCTCTCTGTAGCCTTGAAGGTCCTGAGCTAATTGTAGACCAGGCTGGCCTCAAACTCAAGATTTCTCCTGTCTCTGCCTCTGGAGTGCTGGGAATAAAGGGGTTCCCAACTATGGCCTGGCTCTAGACCTGAAATCTTAAGGCTAGAGAATCCCAAACCCAAAAGAAGTGGGCAAGTAATCTTCCTGTTCTGACGAGCACTCACAGCCCCAGGCAGAGAAGAACTCTGAAGAGATGAAACACACACCCCTGAAGACAGAGCTTCTGACTAGGCTCTTAGAGGAAGGGCTTCTGCATGAAACTCTAGAAAGCAGGACAACTGAGGATTCAGCACACACAAGCCTAGGAAGCATACACACAAAGATCCTGTTGGGAACTGTAGCTAGAACTGCTCAAATTGTTTTTATCAAAAATCTCCCTTACATGAAAGAATTGGAAAAAAAATTTACCAGCCACACTTCACATAGGGAATTAATATTTAGAACATATAAAGAAATATAAACACTTAAAAAAACTCAAACTGCCAATCAATAAATAGTTAAGAAACTAAACAGAGAGTTCTCAAAAGAAGAACCACAAATGGCTAGCACATTTTAAAGTGTTCAATATCCTTAGCCACTAGGGAAATGTAAATTAAAACTATTTCATCCCAGTTCAAACAGCCACCAACAAGAAAACAAGCCTGGTATCGCAGCACGTGACTTTAATCCCAGCCCAAGGAGGCAGAGGCAGGAGGATCTCTGTGAGTTCAAGGCCAACCTGGTCTACAGAGGGAGTTCCAGGGCAGCCAGAGCTTCAGAGAGAAACCCTGTCTCGAAATAAAAAAAAAAAAAAAAGAAAGAAAAGAAAAAGGAAAAGAAAAAGAATGCATGTGATGTGAAAGTGGAAAAGAGACTACTGGGGGTAGGAGGTGTACAGGGGTACAAACCTAGGGGTGGCAAGGGAATGGGAGAAAGAATCAGCAAAAACAAAGTACATATGGAAATACCATGATGAAGCCATGTTAATTAAAAAATAAACAAATAAGGAGCTGGAGAGATGGCTCAGCTTTTAAGAGCATTTACAGCTCTTCCAAACGACTTGAGATTAGTTCCCAGCACCTACATTAAGTGACTCACAGCTACCAATCATTCAGCTCTAGGGGACCCAACATCCCTGGCTTCCCCAGGTACCTGCACTCATGTGCACAGACCCACACATACACATAATTAAAAATAATAAAAAGAGAAATAAAAATAAATCAAAAACAAAAATTCTTTTCCATCCCTGATAGTAATACTACCTTAGGGAGCAGGGAGTTAAAGGACAAATTTAAACTCCCAGAATTGTAGATTGTTTCTAGGAGCAGTATCTATATTTAATTTTTCTAGAGAAAATAAGTTTTGATGGCAAGACAGTTTAGTCTTAGCCATCTGCATGTCACTGGAAAAGCTACTTAGGGTTCTTCTCCCTCTTCATAAAGTTGAGTCCTGTGCATTCTCCTTCCTGCCTTAACAAACCCTCAATTTTCCTCCTCCCATTGCACTCAAATAGACCCCTAAGTGTAATGGGAGTAGACATGCTCAAAATATATTAGATCCATGTATAAAATTGTCAAAGAATAAAATTTTAAAGTAAAAGCATAAAAATACTATAAGAAAATAAAGGTAGTCAGGGATATGGCACACATCTTTAATCCTAGCACTTGGGAGGCAGAGGCAAATATATCTGTACTGTATCTGTATCAATTTGAGGCCAGTGTAGTCTATACTGCTAGTTCCAGTCTATATTGCTAGGTAGGACTTTGTCTCAAAAAAAACAAGAACAAAGAGGGTGCAGATGCCAGGTAAAAATACTGAAGCCCTTTCAGGAGACTTGGAAGGAAAACAAGATTAAAACAGGAACAGGTTAGATGGACATCGTAAAAATTTTCAACTATGGGCTGGAGAGATGGCTCAGAGGTTAAGAGAACTGACTATTCTTCCAGAGGTCATGAGTTCAATTCCCAACAACCACATGGTGGCTCACAACCATCTGTGATGAAATCTGGTGCCCTCTTCTGGCCAGCAAGCATACAGACAGACAGAACACTGTATACATAATAAATAAATAAATCCTTAAAAATAAATAAATATTAAAAAAATTTTCATATATCCACCAGCAGACTGAGAGGTAAGCTGAAGAAAATGTTGACAGAGAATGGCTTTCATATATAGTCTTAAAATCAATTTTTAAAAATGTAAAAATATAAGAACACAATGTAATTCAAGTCCCAGCTGCAGAGGTGAGGCAGGACAAGCAACGTGCCCATGTCTGATTACTTTTAGGTAGGGTGCTAATGCCTATAGTTCTTACCAAGGGTTTCCACCGGCTTGCTTTTCCAATAACAACCTTTTTTCATCTTCTGAAAACTGTAAGTCTAGTTCAAAAGAGTTAGTGTCCAAATCATGGATGTACTGCTCTATGTTGCTGCCCGACCTCTGGGGCAGGCTGGTATCCACCGCAGATAGGGAGTGGGAAGAGGAGGAGGATGACACCTGCATGCAGCCAAATTGACTCAGGAGATTGTCATACTGCAAGAAAAAAAGGAAGGAGAGATGTACCTTAATTTGTCTGTAAGGTCAAAGACTCCCTCCCACATTGCCTGGCCCCCACAGCGGCTCACAACCTGGTAAGCTTACACACACTTCAAAGGTGTATATAGACAGATTCTCCTCCAATAGCCATTTGGCCACTGAACCAAGGCAAGGCTGGACCTTCTTGCTACAGGTTCCTCTTCTGACAGAAACAGGGGTCAGAGAGGGGCTACACTGCATCCTTCATCTCCAGGGAGAAGGAACCTGGAACCCTTATCCAGCACAGTACCCCAAGGAAGGAACCTCTACAGCAGCTACCTTCTGGCATGGAACTCAGTGCTTGAGCACACTTCTCTTTTATTCCTGGGATCTTAGTTAGGTTCCAGAGTCACTGCATAGTCTCATTTAACATTTGTTTTTTTTTTTTTTTTAAATATTCTTTAATCTTAGCAATGGTTCTAGAAAAATACAAGCCAGTGTTGACACAGAAAGCAGAACTATTCACAACATGCCATGGGCAGTTCATTCTAGCACACTTCCAGGCAATGACAGGGCCAAAGATCTTTGAGCATAGATAAAGGTAGCTATGGTCACCTTGGGCAGCCAGCACAGGCTTCTTACTCCTGAGTCCTGCCTTCTATACCCTGAGACTCCAGAAAGAGTCCTAGCTACTACTCTACAGAGGTCAGCCCCTCCCGCTGCAGATTCTGTAAGTCCTATGCCCACCTTGCTGTTGCCCAGTGGCACTCTGCAGAATTTATGCTTCCACAGACTCAAGCAGTCACAGCTCCAGATTCACACCCTAGAGTACTGTTTCTACTTCATTCCTAGAGGTTTCCCAGTGAGAGAAATGATGTACCTGCATCAGTTTACAGAAGCTACTACTATACTTCCACTGGGAGGAGGGGTGTCCCCACAAAAACTTTTAAAGCAATTAAAATGACTCCAATTTCTGACATAGAAACTGAAGCTCAGAATCGCATTCCTCTGGCCAACACTGACTTTAAAAGCTTCTCCACATCACTGAGCTGCTCCAGTCATGAAAAAGGAATACTTAAAGAACAGACTTCCTCTGTCCCAGCATTCCCCAGGCCCAGTCTGTCTAAAGGTGAACTTTGACACAGACTGTTCTATGCCTAGATGCTTATGAAGCCCTTAAATCACACTGGAAGAGCTAAGCAGCCACCCAACCAAACCATGTTGCTGCCATTGAGAGAGCAAGATCATACAGGTAGAAGTCAAAGCTTTCCATAAAAAAAAGCCCTGTCGGGGCTAGAGAGCTGGCTCAGAGGTTAAGAGCATTGCCTGCTCTTCCAAAGGTCCTGAGTTCAATTCCCAGCAACCACATCGTGGCTCACAACCATCTGTAACGGGGGCTGATGCCCTCTTCTGGCCTGCAGGCGTACACACAGAAAGAATATTGAACACATAATAATCTGTGAGTCCCAGGCTAGCCTGGTCTACAGAGCTAGTTCTTTGGGGGGAAAAAAAAAACCCACAAAAAAAAAAAGCCCTGTCTTCAACAATGCAGCTAGGGGTACATGCATGTAGAAATACACATGAAATAATGATCCTGACTGCTAAGATTGAAGATAAGGGAGCCTATACAGCTCTTTCGTAGATCAGCTGCCTTTGGCAGTGACAGTAAGGGACTGAGTACATAGGCTGAAGGACTACCTGCCAGTCCTAGTTAACTTCTACAGGAGTAACAGTTTTAGTAAAGAGGACCCCAAGGTTTCCATCAGCACTCTCTATTATGACCCAAAAGGACACAACTCATGAGCATTTAGGAAGCAAGTAGGGCAGGGGGAGGAGCTCCTAGCTCAGGGCCTGAGTATGCTGCAGCAGGCATACGCAGAAACTGGCCAATCAGCAGAGATGCACTTGAGTTCCACTCCCTACATTTTAGGAGAAAATGGAGATATGCCAAACAGCAAGTAAAAGACAGAAAATTCCTTGATCTATAAGAGGCAAAAAAAACAGCAATGGTTTTAGTTTAGCTTTAGAAGACCCTCTTTGTTTGTTTTTTTTTTGTTTGTATGTTTGTTTTGTTCTGAGACAACACCTAACTTTGTAGCCAGACTGACCATGACCTCTCAATCTTGGTATTTATTATTTTATGTATACAGGACTTGTGTGTGTGTGTGTGTGGGCATACATGTGTGTACCTAGTGCTCCCAGAGGCCAGAAAAGGTGTCGGATTGCCTGGGACTAGAATTACAGACAGTTGTGAGCCAATATGTGGGTACTGAGAATCAAACTCACAATCTACACAAGGACAAAAAGTTCTCTTAAGCACTGAGCCATCTCTCCAGCCCCAACTTTCAATCTTCTTGTCTCAGCCTTCTCAATGCTGAGAACGCCCAGCCCTTAACCCCCACAAGCCTGGCTGCTTTGGAAGGCTTTTAGAGAAATGTCAGAATTGCTCAGTCAATTGAATAGAACTCCATGAATGACAACTGGTTAGATAAAATAAGTTAAGAAAACAGAAATCAAATGAGAAAAATTGACTTGAATCAATGACTGTTTAAAATAATTTAAATATGGAGGTCACAATGGGAGCAGAATCTGGGTAAGACTGAAATTGTGGAGGCAAACTATAGTTTCTTATTTCTGTCTCGTTTGTTGGTGTTTCTAATTTTTTCTTGTATAAAAAGTTTTTAAAAATTGTGTCTGTAGTCAATTATTTGGAGGCAAGCTGCTTTAAAGCCAGTAATAGCATAAACCCAAGGCGGTGGTACCCCTGAAACAGAGCAGGTACCTATTGCTGAGCATCAGGCTACTGGGACTGGAGTCTACCCACCCACACCACATCCCTGGAAATTCAAATCAGTAGCATTCTGGGTTCTCTTGAAAAATAATAAGTAGTCCAGAACATTAATATATATATATATATCTCAAAAAGGATCTAAGCCAAAAGTTGTCAATGATAAGCTTCCAGGAAACCCAGTGTCAGGAGGTGAGAGATTAGGGCAAAGCACTAGTCTCTCATCCACAAGTCCAAACCACATCCTGCCTCCTCCCATCCCCATCCCCAAATAGGTAAAAGTTCACCAGCTGAGGAAATAAGAACAGGAATCAGCGCACACAAGGTGTGTTGGTCCTTTACTCATCAGAGCAAAGCATTCCACCACTACCAGGTCCACAGTATTCACTCACACATCTTAACCAGTAGTCACACAAATTACAGTCCCAAGGAATCATATCCACACAGCATGGCAAGCAGAATTCTCTTTGCCTGTACTCCCCATGGGTGCCAGCTTACGTTGCCATAGCAGTCTTCATCATCTTCTGACATGGCTGGCAAGTAAGCTGTAAGTTTTGGAGGTGTCTGCTGGTGCAGATTCTCCCATGTGATGGACTCAAAGAACGGATGAGCTTTGAGAGGCTCGTACCCTTCCATCTCTTCACAGCCTAAACGCTTTGTGGCATCTAAAACCTTAAATGACAACCAAAACATGTCACTGTCAGGTTTGAAATCTAATTATTTGTTTATTTATTTGGTGCAAGTGTTTTCAAGTTCTGAGACCTTCTGGAAAGAGTAGGGACACTGCGGTTCATACCCATGCCTGCCCATGCCATTGTGGAAAAAGCCAAGATTGACCAGGACGTTTACCTCAACCCAAGGCTCTGCCCTTTTCTTCCCACAGGTAAAATAAGTCTCAACCTCACAATAGAGGGCGGCAGCAAGTATGTTTTTAAAGTCTGCAGCTAAAAATGTTATAAGATGGGCTGGAGAGATGGCTCAGTGGTTAAGAGCATTGCCTGCTCTTCCAAAGGTCCTGAGCTCAATTCCCAGCAACCATATGGTGGCTCACAACCATCTGTAAAGAGGTCTGGCGCCCTCTTCTGGCCTTCAGGCATACAGACAGAATATTGTATACATAATAAATAAATAAATATTAAAAAAAAATGTTATAAGATGATGTGAGCTCTGGTAAGCTGACCACACACTGGGGCAGGCTCTACTCCCAAGACTAGTTGGGTAGCACAAACTGGATTTGAAGAAGAAATTCCAAAGCTGGGAAGGTATGGGAGGGTGATAATCGAAGGAACTGGGGAGTGTATATGTTGAAAACACAATGTCTGAAATTCTCAAAGGATAAAAATATTGTTTAAAAAGAGAGACAGACTTGAAAGGCAGCAGCAGGCAGATCTCTGTGAGTTCTAGACCAGCCTCATCTACAGAGTGAGTTCCAGGACTAGCTCCATAGCTACTGAGAAACCCTATCTTGAAAAACAAAAGAGAGAGAGAGAGAGAGACAGAGAGACAGAGACAGAGAAAGAAATGCTCACTATTGAAACCAAAAATGCTGTCAAGTGGGTATGGTAGTCCACACCTTTAATCCCAGCACTTGAGAGGCAGAGACAGGCAGATCTCTGTGAGTTAAGGTCAGCCTGGTCTACAAAGCAAGTATGGGGTGGGGGTGGGGATCTTTCAAAAAATAAAAAAAAAGAACAAAAACAAAAAATGCTAACTAAAAAAAGCGAAGCATGGTAGTGTATAACTATAATCCTGGCACTCAGACTAAGCAAGAAGGCTATTAAGCATTTTAAGACAACTTGGGCTGCACAGAAATACTCTGCCTCAGAGATAAATAAATGTATTCTAATACAAAGAAAAAAATTAACTGAGTGTCTCTAAGAACAAAGAATGAACAATCCGGCTCTCACTGGGTGGAACATCATATCTCTCAAAGGCTGTGGCACAGTCACTCCTATGCCTGCAAGGTTAACTCAAGCCTACTCCCTACTGAGGGCAATGAAAAAAAGCATCCAGAAGGATGGCTGGGAAGAGGCAACCTGGGGCCTATCCCGATTCCCAAAGAATTAGGAAGGAAGGAGGTCAGGATGAAAAGCTCCAAGGCAGAGATTCTGTTTCTAAACATAAAACGGCACATCTTTCTTGGGTAAACCTGTTTCTCTCTGCCTTGTTACCCAGGTTGATCTTTAAAGCCTTCCTGTAGCTTACACTCTAAAGTTAACATGGGCAGATGTCAATGAAGCAGGATTAACAGCCATCTGCCACTGGGATAATCCCAGTCACTCAGTGACAATCACTTAAAATGTGATGTTAATGAACACATGCAAAACAATATAGTAACTTCCTCTCTTATTAAAGTCAAGAATTAGGTATTGGGAAAGTGAAAGAGATTATAATGAGATGAAATGAAAATATTTGACTATCTATAGCACTGTCTACCTTAAGCACATTTTTCAAAAGGATACCCATGAGTGCAACGAAAGTCAGGAGGTAGCAATGATGATTGCTCTCACCACAGAAGATTCAAAATACTTACCAAGAGTTTTTCCACAAGATCTCTTGCCTTAGGAAAGAATTTCTCTGGGAAATCATATTCCAGCTTAATAATCTTCTGAAATATAAGATATTCATTTCTGTGAATTAAAAAAAAAATGTTGCTGTTTGAGCAAGAGTCAAATCTCTAGTACTAGGTGTACTTTTACAGAACAACCCAACATCACCCTCACCTCCCAGGACAGCTCTTACTAAAACCCCCAAGCACCGCATATTTATAAGTTATGGTGGAAGTTTGTCCCCACTGGGTACAACCTTCGTCCAGATTTCCCAGTAGTTGTTGGCAGTGGGGTATGCTGTGATAGGCTCAGAAGTCTGAGATGTACAGAATCCCTCTTACCCGGCTCTGAACGGTGGAAGTCCTGCCACAAGCTGATAGATTATACATCCAAGAGCCCAAAGGTCTGAACTTTAAGGTAGGAAAAATACAAAGAAAAAATGGCATTGGTGTAATTTAAATGACAAATAAGGCTCGTTTTACTGTCTCTGTCTATACCACCCTACCTTCAGCTTCCAATGTACTTCTATCCCTTAAGACCAGGTATGTAGGAAGTTTGAATTTGCTTTTCTGGGCATCTTCTATGGTATTATTCTTGGCAGGAACAACTACCAAATGGTTCAGCTCCCCTGAAGATAACTATTACAAGTTAAAAACTTCTATACATGTCCTTGTCTCACTCTAACACCTAGCTTACTTTTTTTTTTTTTGGTTTTGGTTTTGGTTTTGGTTTTGGTTTTCCGAGACAGGGTTTCTCTGTGGCTTTGGAGCCTGTCCTGGAACTAGCTCTGTAGACCAGGCTGGTCTCGAACTCACAGAGATCCGCCTGCCTCTGCCTCCCTAGTGCTGTGATTAAAGGCGTGCGCCACCATGCCCGGCTAAGCTTACTATTTTCTATTCCTGGTTTTCTTTAGTGCTTTCTCTAGGTAAAATAGGGGGAGAGGAAGAAAAAAAAAAAAAAAACAAGTAGCAAAGTAGCTACAAAGAAGTAGAAGAAGGGCCAGTGTAAGACCAATCCACCTGGACCTCTCAGGTCTCCTCTAGAATGTGGGAACTAAAGCAGTAAGGGCTTGGGTAGTTTCTCCTCTGTGAACTATCTTAGCATTATGTCATTTGCATTTGGCTCTGGAAGCAGCATATCAAGGCGTTCTAAAGTCTCAGATGAGGCAAGTCTTGAAACCCTGAAGCAGGAACTCCAGAGTTCCAGCTGTCTGTTTTATCAGAGTGATGAGAGGGTAAACCTGAGGTCAAGGGCCTATACCATCCCCAGGGTATATATAGGCAAATCAGCACCACCCCTAGAACATGACAGTTCAATAAAGTAAGAAAAGCCTTCTTCTTCAGCAACAATATATACTGAGAAACTGAAAAATAGCACCCATCACTTAGCACTGCTGACATTGGCCAGATCATCTTCACATTAAAGTATGCTAAATGATATCCCTGGCCTTCATCCATTATAAGCCAACACACCCTACCCCAAGCTGCGACAGTTAAAAAGTTAAGGGCTGGAGAGACAGCTCAGTGGTTAAGAGTACTTGCTACTCTTGCAGAAGACCCAGGTTCAGTTCTCAGTACCTGTAATGGCAGCTCACAATTATAATTTCAGTCTTCTCTGGTCTTTTGCAAGCACTGGATACATATATGATAAACATACATACATAGAGGCAAATATTAATACACACTAAAAAAAAACAACAAAGAGGGTCTGGAGAGATGGCTTGGTGGTTAAGAGCACTGCCTGACCTTCTGAAGGTCCTGAGTTCAGTTCCCAGCAACCACATGGTGGCTCACAACCATCTGTAATGAGATCTGGCGCCTTCTTCTGGCCTGCCAGCATACATGCAGACAAAATACCAAGAATACTGTCTACATAATAAATAAATAGATTAAAAAAAAAAAAAAGATCTGACCCAGTACAACTATCTTAGTTGTAGAATTAAGTTAAGAACTCAAATTCTGATGCGATTCTTTGTCTCTTTGGGCACACCTCTAGATTTTCCAAAGCTGTCAGTGCTACCTAACCAGATTCATGCATTCATTTACACAGGTGACCCCTTGCAACCTGTTAGAGTAGAATACCTATGTTCAGAACTCACAAAAGGCCAGACAGCTGGGGCTAAACCAGATACAAAGCAGTTTACCGCAAGACGAGAAGCACCCAGTCATAAGGAACAGACCCTGTCTCCTGAATCTGCTCTCCACACCTCGAATCCACATCCTAATGTGGCTCCTTAGTCACCAAGACAGAGCCTTGAACTGGCATGGCCTTAGGCCACTGACTCCCTCCAGAATGACCCTTCTTTATTTTTAATGTCTGATCTTTAGATAAATAAATAGATAGATGACTATATAAACAAATAAATTAGTAGGTGGATCCCTACCCCTTGGAGCCTGGAGAAATGGCTTAGTGGTTAAGAGCACTGATTTCTTCTAGAGGACCCAGGTTCCATTCCCTGAACCTTACATGGTGGTTTACAACCATCCATAACTCCAGTTTCAAGGTATCTGACATCCTCTTCTAGTCTCCAGGGATACCACACATGCCCACGGTACACAGATATACACATAGGCAAAACCCCACACACATTAAAAACAAGCAAAAAAACAATAAAAAAATTGTTCCAGTGCCAGTCTCTACATCACTCTACATACTCCAAATTTCTGATATGCATGACTGAGGCCTCCAAGAAGATTCAGCTGCATCTCTCAAACAACCTCAAGGCTAACCCATGGCTATAAGCCCTGGGCTCGAAATTTCTTCCTTCAGTCTCTCCAGGGCTTCTATCCACCTCCAAAGAACCCACTGCACTACAATAAGCATAGGCCTGCTGTAATCCTGTGGCATGGCAGCCACACTTACCCACTGCACAGCTTTTCTAAATGAAGCTTCCTACACCAAAATCAACAACCAGCAAGGAATCATCCATTATAAAAACAGAATGCATACATAGCAAATGGCAAATACATGTTTTAAAAAAGCAGAAGACTAACTTCTTTGAGTGTCACTCTGTAGCGCTAGCTGGTCTGGGAACTTGTTATATAGACTAAGACAGCTTTGAGATCCACCTGCCTCTGACCCTGAGCATTAGGATTAAAGGCGTGCACCACCATGCCCAACCATTTTTGTTTGCTTTGAGACAAGGTTTCACCATATCCATCGCTGACTAATCATGATTCTCCTAATTCATCCTTTGGGATTATAAGGGATGTATCACCGTACCAGGCTCATACTTAGCTATTTAAGACCTACTAAAGTCTCTCTTTCACATAGTAATTCCTCATGACTAAACCTAGTAGATATCACAGAGAAAAGGGAAGGGCTAAGTTATATTGAAAACAAGTTACCTCTTACACGCCGACTTCTCTGTGAGCAGCTCTGGAGAAACATACTGTGCTGTTCCTACAAATGAGTTGGCCCTGGCTAAGTATGGGAGGAAAAAAAGAAAAGGTCATACTTGAAAATACAATCCTTGGCCCCCAACCACCCTGGCTCTCCTGTGTATTCTTCAGAGTGTCAATATCTAACTATAGCAGATGGGAGGTGGCTGTCAGCTCAGCTGGTCACCTGGACTAGACTGAGCAACCAAAGGACTACTAAGGATACCTGCTATATTCTATCCACCTGACACCTCCTACTAACAACCAGCTGTAGGAGGTACTCATCACATTCATCCATCGTCTTGCCACTAGAGCAAAGCAATGTAAGGATAGAGGTCCTGTCTGTAGTACTCACTGTTGGGCCTGTAGCATCTAGATACCCACTGAACACACAGCGGGCACAAATAAACAGCTGCAGATCAGAGACCATTTTCTTTTTAGTCACCAGTAGCTTGGGCATTCAAGATAACTAGAGCAAAAAGATGTAGCTTCCAGCCCAGGGACTGTCTACACTCCACTGCTTATAGTCCTAGCCCATGAGACACTCATCTGCAAGCCACAGAGTAGACACCAGACGCTTTGAAGCCACATTAGCGTCCACATCCATTCACTCCAGGCCCCTGAGGAACATAAGAACTCAGCTTCCATGTGGCAGATACAGCAGGGCTACATTTTTATACTTTTTTTGTTTGTTTGTTTTTCAAGACAGGGTTTCTCTGTAGCTTTGGAGCCTGTCCTGGAACTAGCTCTTGTAGACTCGAACTCAGAGATCCGCCTGTCTTTGCCCCCAAGTGCTGGTCCAGGGGGACAGGGACATGGATAGGCACGCCATGCAGACTGAGGTTGGATATTTAGTGGGTTATGGAATGGAAGGGGGAGAAGGAGAAGGAGAGAGAGAGAGAGAGAGAGAGAGAGAGAGAGAGAGAGAGAGAGAGAGAGAGAGTGAGTGGGAGGTGAGGAGAGAGAGAGACCCTCTCCAGAAAGTCCAGATAACAAGGTAGTAATTCTGATTTTCCTCATGGTAGAGCTCCTGCGTGGTACGCATGGAT
>NW_026067891.1:4821785-4867313 GCF_014885135.2 Alexandromys fortis | reverse complement strand
GGGAGAGAGAGAGAGAGAGAGAGAGAGAAGGGGGGAAGGGGAAAAGTGAGGAGAAGCAGAAGCTGCCTCTTCAAGAGGGAGATGGAAAAGAAAGAGACTCAGGCTGCAAGCAAGAAGATCGGTCTGCCTCAGCAGAGGGGGGAGTGGGCGGGGCTTGTCTCTTAAAGGGACAGAACAAACCATTACAGTGGCTATCTGGTGTAACTTTAAAATGGACAATGTTCAAGGCTATAATATAAGGTTATACCAAGTCTATAAAATCAGCATTGTTGGACAGAAGGATAACTACTACTGACTTGGAATGAATCAGTCAGGTATCAGGTTTAGCAATGACAGAAGGGGCAGCAAGGGCACAATACTACACCACCTAAGGAAGCCTCTTTCCTCAAAGGCAAGGCTTGCTATCCCCAGAAAGTAGTATAGGTATGTCACCAGTACAGAAGGACTGTACAGAGGCAAAGAACATATAAAGTCTGACAATGAACACGTGTGGGAACAGCACACAGAAGGAAATGCAAGGTTCCAGCTGGCCATCTCCTACAGCACCATGTGAACAAAACTTGTTTCATTGCCTAGACTCTATTTCAGTCCCAGCTGTAATCCTCCCTGGTTCCCATGTATTGGCTTGCTGTTTGTAGAAATGGGCCATAAGCCTACTACACTGTGCTCTTGCATGGTCTTTTCCAAAAGGTAGCCATAGCCATAAAACTACACACTGCAAAGTGCCTATCAGACTCTTCATTCCACTAAAACAACTGTGCTCCAAGCCTGTGGCCAACCATATCCCACAGTGCCTTCCTTAATGGTCTGTCTCTCATTGAGACCCAAAGCACAGGCAAAAAGGTCACACAGCTCAAAAAGAGTCACATGCATCTCGAAAACAAGGACCCTTTGGAAGGTCATTATTAACCTACCAGGCAGCTTTCCTTCCCCCAGACAGCATCATTGCCCTCACAGAACATATGACGGATGTGCTATTTCCTGAGTGCACATCACCTCACATATGTTCCTCCTCTTCCCATTGCCCCATCTTGTCTTCTGAACATGTTCTGCCTTGGTTAGATGATATCACCACATCTCACTTTGGATTTCTGGGTTATTGTCTCAACTCAATGGTGTGGCAGAGTCCTTAGGAGTCTAATTGTTATTTTTTATATCTCTAGAGTGGGCAATTTCTATCCAATGAGGATGTTAGTGGCAGAAGCCATCCCACTTTTCTGGCCCAAATGGAGTCTCAGCAGCTCCCACCCCGACCCCCAACAGTAAAGGTGTCACAGTATGATCCAAGGCTATGTGCTAACACTGAACAGAACTTGAAATAAATAGGCAAAATTAACCCTTGCTCATATAATTTTCCTAGAATCTTCCTGAGGATGCATGGGCCGTCATAAGCAGCTATATACATCAGATGGGAAGACTGAAGGATGGGTGAGAGGAAGACAATGGAGTCCAAGGATGTGCTCTCAAAGTATCACCTGTAGTACATATAGCTGCCACCAACTCTACCCTTAGTTCACAAGTGACTTGACATATGTTCTACGGAGCAAGAACTAGCCAAGCTATCTTTGGTCCTTATCTACTACTAGATTTCACACACTATGAGGCGTCAAAAGGAATCAAACAGTGTAACATGTTGCTCAAAGTTGCTCTTGGCATCAAGCCTAAAACAAGGCTCTACTGAAAAATCAAGCAAACATACCTTGTTTGCTCTCTGGGGATAACACTTTTGCTGTTCCAAAATCTGTGATCTGGATGTGCATGTCTTCATTTAACAAAATGTTTTCTGGTTTAAGGTCTCTGTAAAAGTAGAATTTTACCTTTAAGATGAAATGTTTAAAGTAGCAGCATTATCATACACTGTACATTTTGATGGAAACACAATAAAGGGATGACTCTTTTCCATTACAGACTAAAAACCAAGAATACAATCCCAAAGTTCATATCAAACAAGAATCAACAGCATAGAATATAGGCATTCCCAAATCATTTTATAACTGTATTACTTTTATCTTCAAGCAGGTGAGTTGTTATAAACATCTTAACACCTCCGCTTCCACGGCCACCCTCTCTGCTTCATCTGCCATTTTTAGTAACATTTTATTTAACTTTTATTTTAGTTCATAAATCACAGTTCTAATTTGCCTTTATCAAAATGAAGAAATGAAAAATGTGACCAGAATTAAATAGATACAAAAGCTATACAGCTGACAAAATAAAAAGCGCCAGATATCTAATCTGCTAGTGTCACAGGAAGACACCTCACCCAAGTTGAACTGATGACTTAGACATGAGACTTTGAAGTGCAGATTCCTTTCATTTCCAGCCTGTTTTCAGCTTTCTCAAGTGAGCCATCACCTGGAAATACCTACATCATAACTTTTATAAAGCCAGCCAAGCTGACCCCAGAGAGCTGGTGTGGGTTATCTGTGCGCCTCAGAGTCACTGTCCCTTATCACTCATTACAGGGACTATACTGTACACACCATCTGGAGCAGTGTCCGTTACCTGTGAATGATGCCCTTTCCGTGCAAGTACTCTAAAGCAGACACAATCTCAGCCGTGTAAAAGCGGGTACAGGTTTCATCAAATGAACCGATTTTGCGGATATATTTAAGTAATTCTCCATTTTTGGCATAACTAAGGCCAAAATCTGAACATTGGCAGTTAAGGAAGAATGGAAAAATATGTTGTTGTTGTTTTCTAAAAATTAACCTTAAAAACCCCATAAGAACTTTCTTTTCATCATGTGCAAATTGAAGGTACCTATGCTCCAAGACCAGGTGTCAGCACAGAATTTCTAAGAGGACAATGACAGTCCCTGAAAAAACATGGACAGCACCTCTCAGTCCAGGTGCCCTTCTAGACACATGGTCCTCAAAGGCCTCTGTGGCCCACGAAAGGAAGCCTCTAGACGGCTGTTGGACCAACTGACCGTGGCCAAAGCATTAACTTGTGGACAGCTTTAAAGTGCAGGAGAACACAGTTCTGAAAACAGCATCCTAACAGAACCGAGTGGCTACACCACGGCCCTGCCTGACCTTGCTGCTTCCACTGGCTATGCTAACAATCCTGTGCATAAAAGTGACATGCTTTATATCAATTTTAATTTTCCGATTCATTTGATCTATTTGAGAAATACCTGCTGGAGAGATGAGAAATAGTCAGCCTCTCCTTCCCACACACCTCCCGCCCCCATGTTCTACTTATGATTTTTCTTCAAAGGGGACAGAACGCTGACAAGAAACAGTTCCAAATGACTGTTTTCCTCCAAAGCACCAAACATTTGTGCTTCTTACTGGAAATCTCCAGATACCACACCTCCCTGGCAGCCTGGGACACAAGGGCCCAAAGGCTGACTAAACTAAGCAGCAGTCTGAATCCAAGTTTGAAGTTCATAAAAGAAGCCAAGGTGAACTTCTTTCTCCGTTCTGGCTTTTGTCTGTCAAGGCATTCCTGTCAACCACCAAGGAGGGAGCCTGAGGCTCTGGAGAAGAAAACAAACCAAGAAGAGACAGGGCTACAACCAAAGCTGGTAGAGATGCTCCCAGCCAGGCCCATCTCTGACTACCTATGCTTTGTGTCAAGTTGACATAAAACTAGCTAAAACATGGCATCAAATCTCCTTTTTGAGGGAGTAGATAGGATGCAGCTGGGCAGGTCTCTGTCAGAGTCATCTGGAAAGAAATTTTCAATTAAAAAACTGCCTTCCAAAGATTTGCTGGTAGGTAAGACTGTAGTACATTTTCTTAATTAGCGACTGGTGTGGATAGGCCCAGCCCACTGTGGGTGGTACCATTCCTGGGAAGGTAATTCTGAGTTGTACAATAAAGCAGACTGAAAAAGTCATGGGAGCAAGCTAATAAGCAGCACTCCTCTGCGGCCTCTGCAACAGCTCCTGTCTTGAGATCCCTGCCCTAATTTACTGCTCTGACATCCCTTAGTGATAGATGATGATGTGGAACTCTAAGCTGAAATAAACCCTTTTCTTCCCAAATGAAGCACGATTAATAAAAGCTCAGAGAGAGAGAGAAACTGGGCTTCAACCTTAAGACCCAAAAAGCAAAACAGCCAGCCACTGGCTCTTATCTCAACCTCAGGTGATCCTGCTTCCAAGAATCTCAGAATGAGACTGTACCTGAGTTGTCTCCTCCTGTTTTATAATCCTCTCTATTTTGGGATTAAAGGCGTGCACCACTACCACCTGGTTTCTATGGCAGTTGGTGTGGCTGCTGGGATTAAAGGTGTGTGTCATTGCTACCTGGCCAATGTGGCTTTTACTTTTCTGATCCTCAGGCAAGTTTTATTTATTAAAACACAGGGAAATGCCACTACCATTACTTCCCAAGTTGTTTGTTTTATCACATCAGTAAATAAAACCCTAAAACATGCCATGGAGCCACCAAGTCTAGCCTGACATAAGCTGGCAGAAGGGCCTCGCCAGTTAGGAGTCCAGGTATAAGTCCACAGCCATATGGTAAGGGGAACAGGAAGTAACTTCTCTTTCTGGCTTCATGGTTTTACTCTTTAGCTGATCCTTCACTGGTTCCTGGTTCCTGTGAGAGGGACACCTATAGGTCTTTGCTCAGGAGGGAAACAGATGCAAGTTGTCTTAAACATAACAGGTGCCTGGGATTATTTCTCAGGCTGCTGGTTCTCCGCAATCACATCCTTCCCCATTCCAGAATGTTCTTTTAGACTTCAACAATTTAGTGGGCATCCTCCACCCTCTTGGCCATAGTCAGTGCTCCAGGGCAGCAAAAACTGTCACAGAATGGGTGAGCCCCTGGGAGGGCAGGTACAACCAAATGCCTAATCAGGAAGCTCAATAGCCCAATGTGTGCAATTTGCAGAGGAGGAACCTGGCCGAGAGATTAAGCAACTGACTCAAGTTCACAAAGCAAATAATGGACAGGACTAGAACCCAGTCTTGTGGTCCTGACTCCATGCTGCACATGAGACATAATGAAGACAAGCAGGCAGCCTGGTCTGGTAGAAGTTTAAAGATGATGGGGGTAAAAAGAACTATGTCTAAGAACTCTTTGGTCCTCATCTGTGTGTGAAGAGGAAGGTTCCCCCACTGGCTCTGATCAAGCCAGGACTACACCAAGATATGGAAACCTTACTCTTGACCAAGCCTCTGGACTCACTTTCCCAGGCTGCTATAGTAAAATCTAATGAAGAACCCTGAGTAGTTCCTGAGTGATCTGTCTGTTTCCAGTCTATAGCAGAAGTGTCCCCAAGTTCTGCTTCAACTCACTTGTCCTGAAGGGGTGTGGGTTCATCCTGAGTCTCTCGAGGGTAACGAAAAGTGAATAGACAAGGACTAGTTCCTCTCCTTCACTTGAAATTATGACTAAATGAAGGACAGTGTTGTATCTGGGCATTTCTTCATGCAAAAAGTTTCATTTTTCTTTCTCAATACAATGTATAGTGAGGATTACCAATAAGGGAGAAGCCACTGGATCTCATTCTCATGGGAGGTAGGGGAGTCATTACGACCTTCTAAGTCTTAGACCAAGAACAGTATGTGCCATTAGACAAAGACCTAGAGTTCTTTCCACCTGGACTGATGGCCAGTATCGTTTAGAAATCACCAAGACCAAGCAAGGACATTCTGGTCTGGCTTCTAAGCTCTGATCCTACCATTGTAACCCTGATAGATGAAGTCAAGCATGGGTGAGTCTATCTTGGCTATCCACAGTGTCTCCTCAAGGGTGCATGTGACTAGATGCTTGGTCTCCAGGTGGTAGGACTGTGAGGTGGGGGAAGAAGCGGGGTTTACAGCATCTCTTTGGGGCACTGGGCTCCTGAAACTCACTGGTAATTGGAAATTCTCCCAAAAAAGAAGCAAGTCCAACCACACCTGCCTCCTGGCTTGAGATGTGATCCCGCTTCACACAATGGCCACCACCCACTATATTCTTACTACAAAGCTAACCGTGTACCATACAGAGAAATCTTGTCTCAAAATAAATAGATATATAAATAAATAAAATTAAAAAAAAAAAAAAACAATGAGTACGGAAATAAAAAGTAGGAAGAAGAAGAGAAGGAGGGGCTGGAGAGATGGCTCAGTGGTTAAGAGCATTGCCTGCTCTTTCCAGAGGTCCTGAGTTCAATTCCCAGCAACCACATGGTGGCTTACAACCATCTGAAATGAGATCTGATGCCCTCTTCTGGCCTGCAGGCAAACACACAGACAGAACATTGCATACATAATAAATAAATAAGTAAGTAAGTAAATAAATAAATAAATAAAATTTAAAAAGAAAAGAAGAAGAGGAATGTGGACAAACAATGCTGAACATAGACACAAGGAGAACTGCTGGAGAGGCAGTTCAAACAGCCCTAGGAATGGGAGGGGCTGAGCAAGCCCAGGAGACAGAGCTACACAGCACTCTGGGTTCTTGAATTTCTCAAAGGCCCAGTCAAGTTGTCCCTCTGACCAAACTCAAAATGGAAGAGGGTATGGAGAAGTTGGTGCCAACTCTAGAAGCCTGAGAAGACCCAAAATTATTTTTCCTCTCAGGCCCTCACTTTTCAAAAGCAGAAGTCAATAATACCTAACATACACTCCAGAACACTGGCTAAAGGAATGAGGGGACATTTCTGCATCAATATTCAGCAACTACGGCTAAAACAGCAATCCATTAGGTACAATATTTATCGATAAACACCAACACTGTGGGAAGGTTTCCCCTTCAGAGATGGCACACTAGTAAGAGCCTCAGCCGTGTGCTGGTACAATCTGTTGTCTCCAAGGATATTAGTCTCTACAGGGATCCATGCTGTGCCCTTTCCTTTCAAGGAACAAACAACATAGTCACTAATCTAAAACACAAGGTGGTTTTCAGACATCACTGACCATGCAAAGGATACACAACTTTTCGTCGTCCTGAAATGTAAAGTAAAGTTTCACAAAGAATGGGTGATCCAGGCGTGACATCACATCTCTCTCTCTAGTTACGTACGGGACTTTGTTCTCTTTTATAATATGACGTTTCTCCAGAATTTTAACTTAAGAAAGAAGTAAGTTTACTAACATTAGAAAATATGAAAAATAGTAAATTTATAAAGGTAACTGACATAAACTGTAGTTTTCCCAAAACCACCCACTCAAGCTTTCATGGTCTAGAAGACTAACCTTCATCATAGGACTGAAATCAGCACAGGCCCTACCACTACCCAGGCTGCCATATGTACAAAAGTCGCACTGCCCCTGAATCCCAGACACACAGCTCACTGGAGTTAGTACTTACTAGCATATTCTCTGGAAGTGGCCAGTTCTCGGGCCAGAACAACCTGGTTTGGGGGGGAAAACACAGTGTAATAATGAATGAGTCAGGTAAGTCAATGTCACCCTACACAGGCTGTCTAGTCCATACATACAACTTGAGGTTACATTGGATCCTGCACTAACAAACACATCAGAAAGCCACTGTCTGTGTTAATATCCTAAAAGAAAATAGTAACATGACAGCAAACATTAAGTGGTAAACAGTAATTGTGCCATCATTTTGAAATGTTCATAATCAGTTAGCTGCCAGAAGTTCTCATGATATAGTCAAAGTATAAATTTAAGAACCAACAGTGCACACCTATAATCTTAACACTCAGTCAGAAGCCAGAGGTAGGAGGATTCCAAGCTCCAGGCCACCCTGTTACACAGTAAGACCCTGTTTCAACACCCCCTTCACAAACAAAAAGAATTTTATTGATTGACAATTCCAAATACTACAAGTGGGCACTGAAATTTTCTTTAGAAAAATAACTTCAGGGCTGGAGAGATGGCTTAGAGGTTAAGAGCACTGACTGCTCTTCTGGAGGTCCTGAGTTCAATTCCCAGCAACCACATGGTGGCTCACAACCATCTGTAATGAGATCTGGTGCCCTCTTCTGGCCTGCAGGCATGGAGGCTGAACACTGTGTACATAATAAATAAATCTTTTAAAAAAAAAAAAAAAGAAAAATAACTTCAAGAATATGTCTTGCCAGGTGGTGGTGGCGGCACACACCTTTAATCCTAGTACTTGTAAGGCAGATCTCTGTGAGTCCAAGGCCAGTCTGGTCTAAAAAGTAAGCTCCAGGACACCCAGGGATGTTACAGAAAACTTGACTTGAAAAACAAAAAAGCAAAAAATAAAAAAATAAAACCAAACAAACAAAATATCTTTTCATCTTGGCAGTGGTGGCACATGACTTTAATCCTAGCAGATTAGTTTGAGGCCAGCATGGCCTACAGAGCGAGTTCCAGGATAGCCAGGGTTACACAGAGAAACCCTATCTTAAAAACATAAAACAATTCCAGGACAGCCAGAGCTGTTACACAAAGAAATCCTGTCTTGAGGAAAATAAACAAACAAACAAACGACAGGCAGACAGAGTTAGAGAGAATATGACTTTCCAATATAGGTCCTGGTAAAAAGCTGCCTTTGACTTAGGTTTCTCCAAATAATTGCTGTCATATATTTCATTTAATAGCATGAACATAGCTATGGTTCTACTGTGTACCAAGAACTAAAATAGGACAGAACAAACCCTCTTTACAGAATGCTTTCCAAACAGAGCACACCTCTGCCTGTCAGACTCTGCTTCAGGGACAGAAGACCAGCAAACAATGGGCACACCCGAAGCACCAGACCAAAAGGAGCTGAAAGGCCCCCAAGGTTTAGCCAGAGCCTGTGGAGGGGCAGCTTTGCCAAAGATGCTTTTGCCCCAACATGGCTGATAAACACAAACTGTTGTGGTTATTAGACACCTGCAATGACAGACCAAGAATCAAAGAGCAAATGAAACATGCCTCAAGAAATCACTGAGCCTGGTGGAAAATAACCATAGCAAAGGGTCACCTGTGACAGAACTCTGCAGACACAGTCCCAAAACAGTACCGTGGGATGCCCACAGCCATCAGGAACAAGGCAGGATTCAAAGTATTTAAGTAGAAAGACCTTAAAGAACTTTCTGAAAAAATATTCTGTATACATGACTCACAGCCACTAGGATCGGGGGAGCAGGCTGGAGTAGTGTATTCCCCTTAGGAATGGAGAATATATATATTCACATTCCTTCATGAACATGCTTGATTAACTTCCTATGTATGAAAAGGGAAGAAGGAGTTGTTGGAAAGTACTTTGGTTTACTGGAATCCACTCTCAGGAGGGGATTATTTGTTTTGAGGGGACAGGATTCATTATGTAGCCTCGACTAGTCTGGAGCTTACTATGTAGTCCAGATTGGCCTTGACCTCCTAGAGATCCACCTGTTTTATCCTGCTGAGTGCTGGGATTAAAGGCATGTGCCATCATGCCCAGTTTGTGAGCTGGTTTCTAAACTTAGCATTTCATAAGCAGGTTTCCCGCAGAACAGAGAGAGTCTTCTAAAGAACTGCAAGGGACATGTTGCTCCCTGTCACCAGGAGTGATGTCATTACTATCTTGGATGTGATAGTGTACTTTGGAGCAGGTCTGCTCTCTAGCACCAGCTTCAAGCTCTGCCAAGTGAATATCCTGCTCAATCTGGCTAACCGTATGCCCTTTATTCCTCTCCTGGAAATCTAATTTAAGTGCTCGCTATTTCAGGAATAGAGAGATGAATCAGTGTAACACCTCATTCGAGATCCAGGACTATAGATTTCAAGAGCCAGGAAGGAGTCTCCTGCTGGCAGTGCTTTCCCAGGTACCTCATGGCATAAGTTCAAAATGGCACTGAATAAGAAGGATAACTGTGCCACCCAGGAAGGATGGTGCGGGAAAAAAAAATATAAAGGAGTAAACTGAAAAAAGGAAGAACTTCACTAGAATATCATCTGTAGCTGAGTGCAACACCCAGGGATCTCAAAGCAGTTTCCTCTTCCTGTAAGGTGTGGTGCGTTCCAAAGGCACAGAGAACAATCTTCATGATTGAAGGCTTTTTTCATAAGGCCACAATCCTATAAACAAACTTACCACCAGAGCTGTTACTTACAGTGAAAGTAAATTTCAGTTAATTTAAAATGAGATGAGTATAAGTAAGCTATATTTTATATTCTTTGTATTTTAGAATCTTTCACAGATATAAAGCTAAGAAAAAAATTCAGCTAGTCTTGGCGACACTCATCTTTAATGTGTGCATTCAGGAGGTAGAGGAGGCAAATCTCTAAGTTCAAGGCCAGCTTGAGCTACACGTGAAGTTCTGGGCTAGTTAGGGCAAGAAAGTGAGACTCTGTCTCCAAAAAAATAAATAAAGAGAAGAAGAGGAAACAAATTGCACAGATAGATTCTTCACAAGGTCAGGTATAAGACAACTGGTTGTTTAGGAACTTTCTAAAAGTTAGTCCCTCTGGAACTACCCTGGAGTGCCTATTTCAGACTGGAAATGGAACACAGAAATCTGTTTCATTGACAGTTGTTTGGAATTGAGAGTGACCCCTTGGCCACTCTGCAGAAATACCCACTTGGCCTGGAGTTAGAAAAAAAAAAAATCTGTAGGATAACTCTCCAGCAAATACTTAGTGTCATAGTTTAGGTTCTAAAGCAAACAAAAACAAACAAACAAACAAACAAAAAACCCAGACATAAAAAAGGTCACTGAATGTTACCAAAAGTCTCCAAAAAGATACTAAATTTCAACCTAAGAAACTAAAGGCTTCCTAAGGCCCCTTCAGTAAGACCTGAAGACACAGAACATACATGCCCATACTGCATTAACTGTAGTTTTAAAGTAACATGAATCAACAGCTGCTTTTGTTTGTTTTTGAGTCAGGCATTCATTCAATATATTACCAAGAGGCCTTGAAACGTCCAGGTTTAAACTCCTTTGCCTCAGTCTCCTGAGTATATAGAGTAAAGGTATGGACCAAAACAGAAAAAAAAAGGAAGGAGGGAGGGAGGGAGGGAGGGAGGGAGGGAGGGAGGGAGGGAAGAAACCAGTTTAAGCAAGCTTTCTTCAGGTAGTCCACTCAGGGAGTCCACTCCCTCCAAGACTCTAGTGACATTCACAGAACGCAACCCACAAGGGCATGAAACCATCTCCTGGGGATCTCCATGCCAGGTGCCTGCTCAGGTATTCTCAGCACTCAGTGATCTCAGAATAATCCTCCACTCAATAAGCGGCAGCAGCAGAGGCACATACTCACTGTCGAAAAAGAGCCCTCGCCAAGGATTTTCCCAAACTTGAAGTCTTCAGGCCGCTTCTTGCGAGGCTGTGGTGGCAGCTGGGCAGGGTGCTGCTGCAAGGGGTTGGTATTTGGTCGGGCTTCGGCTGTGGTGCCATCCATGGTGGGTCCCTGCCTGGTAACACCACTAGGCATGCCAGGGGCCGAACTGGACTCAGTCTGGGACCTCACCATTGATGGGGATGGGCAGGAACATAGCACCACACTGGACTGAATAGGAACAGCATCATACTGCAAACACAGAGGAAAGAGGTGAGAGTCAAGGGGCACTCTTGTCCTAAGTAGATAAACTCAAACACAAGCACTTTACTATGATACTGCTGAAGGCAGGGCAGCACATCTGTCTGACTCTGGGTATCCACTGCAGCCACTTTCCCTCTTTCTCCCTTGCTCACATCCTCTGAAATAATAGTGTGCATCTGCAATTCTAGAATATGTTCACCTTATACAGAGACACCCAATGCTGGCAAAATTCATGATAAAGCAAGAATACTCATGATTATGGCTAGTGTTACTGTTAAAGAGCTCCTGGAAAGCTTGGCAACTGTTAATAAAATGATGATAGAACAATTGTCAATGAGACGGAAAGATGAAAGGAAGCACAGTTAAAAATTGAAGCATAAGCAAGGCGTGGTGGTGCAAACCTGTAATCCTAGCATGCAGAAAAATCATGGCTTCTGGGCCAGCCTGGGTTACATACCAAGATTCTGCACCCAAAAAAAGAGGTGGGGTAGGGGTGGGAAATAGGTACACTGAGAAAGAAATTAAGTACTCAGGGCTAAACTTGCAGTAAAAATTGCAAAAACTTTACCTACATCCATAAACACATTCTCTTCAGCTCTGTCCTTAGTATATCCTCATAGATGTGACTATCCTGACTATAACAGATTGGGAAGATAGAGCTCAGTCGGTCAACTATTTGATTTGAAAGCACGGGATCTAAATTTAATCTGCAGAATTAAAACAAACAAGCAAATGTGGACTGTGGATATAGCTCAGTAGTAGGCAGGTGCCTAGCATGCATAAGGTCCTGGATTCAATAGCAAATCAATAAAAACAACAACAACAACAACAACAAAGCCAAACCTGGTAGTCCACCTTTAACCTCAGTGCTGGGAAAGCGGGAAAGCAATTGCTAGTGTGTTGTCTAGCCAGCTTAATTGTCAAGTCCCAGACCAGTAAGACACTGTTATTTAAAAAATATAAATAAAAATTAAAAAAGAAAAGCTAAAAGAAAAGGATAGAGCCAGGCAATGGTAGTTCATGCTTTTAATCCCAGCACTCCAGAGACAGAGGGAGGCAGATCTCTGAGTTTAAGGCCAGCCTGGTCCACAGAGTAAGTTCCACAACAGCTAAGGCTACACAGAGAGACCCTGTCTTGAAAAACAAAACAAAGAAGAGGAGGAGGAGTAGATTGCATACTGTTCAAGTACATGCACCACACATTCCACCCAACCATCATAAAATGAATTCAGCATACCCAAGTTTCATAGGCACTGGTCCTTAACAGTCCTCACTCAAGAACTCTAGGAAACTTATATAACCCAGTGCTTACCTAGCATGTGTGAGGCCCTAGGTTCAATTCCCAGCACTACATAAAAGAAAATTTTAAAGTGCAATTCGATGGAGTCAGGTTCTGAAACCACCTGCCTGTTCCGTAAGATAGCAGCACGTGGGGGGTTGACCAAACATGCTCCATTCAAAACTGAAAGCTGTCTGATCAGATAAAATAAGATGAACCTCAGAAAAGGTCATGAGTTCACAATGATACAAACATAGTTTGTTTCTTTCTTTTTTTCCATTTTATTTTTTAAAGTCTAACAATATAACTCTATGGGCTAAGTAGACTGAATGGTTGTTAATTTATGTAAACAAGGCAGTATGTCAGTGTATTAGTTAATTAGGACAGACAAGGTTGACTACTTTCTAGATAAACAAGGAAGGAAAAGGGAAATACGGAACCATAAAGAAGCCAATGCTCTCTGGGCAGTAGTGGTGCACACCTTTAATCCCAGCACTCTAGAGGCAAAGGCAGGAGGATCTCTTTGGAGTTCAGGGCCAGCCTGGTCTACAGAGCTAGTTCCAGGACAGGCTCCAAAGCTACAGAGAAACCCTGTTTCGAGAAAGAAAAAAAATAAAAGAAGAAGTTATCTTCTGGAAACACAACAGCAAAGAGCGAGCAAGGCTCAGCTACCAAGAAGAGCTAAAGGAGATGCTCATCTTGAGATTGCAAAATGCATAACAAATCTAGAAAGAACATCTTGTGACCCAAACATGATGAATACCAAGGTAGAGAAAAGAACAGCAGATGGTAACACGGAAGGGAGTCTTGGCTACCCCCATAGTGTAGTGTGTGAGCCTGGGCTCCTAAGAGCAGCCTCCTCAGAAGGCCAAGGCAGCAGAAGCACACTCCCAAAGGTTCTAGCTAAGCAACCACCATTAGTAACCTTGTACCTGCTCTATGGCAGGAGGAAACGACTTTTTCTTTCAGGTGAACCTATCATCGTGCCAGGTAAAGTATAAGATCGTGTATTTAAAACATGGAGGTGCTAACCAAACACATTACCAACGAAATCTGACTACCTGACTGCAATAAGGGTCTAAGAAACTCAGCAGGTAATTAAGATTTCACTTTTCTGTGTTTGGAGCAGTGTTCAAAGTTTCAATGAAATTGTCTGCAAATGTAGAGTTTAAAAACTTGAATAAAAAGGAATACAACAATACTAGCCAAGTATTTCCCATACATAAAACCTCTTAGACAAGAGATGTCTTTAGCTTAGTGAGTAAAAGCTAGTACTGTTCAAGCCTGATGACCTGAGTTGAGATTCTGGGAACCCAGGTAAAAGCTAGATGCATACCATTGTGTCTATGATGCATCTGTAATCTCAGCATTTCTATGGCAAGATGGGAGGCAGACAGGAGAATTCTCCAGAAGCCCTTGAACCCGCTAGCCTGGAGTATGCAGCACAGTAGCAAACAGTGAAACTGCCTCAAACAAGGTGAAAAATGGATACTAATACTTGAGGTTGTCCTTTGACCACCTTATGCACACCATGGATGGCACAAACACACCCTCACACATGAACACTTATATACATACATTACATATGCACACAAAAAATAAAAATAAATTTTAAAAAATCATGAATATAATTACTATTTCCAGCTTACAACTTCAACCTAAGAAAATGAAGTAACATTATTTTAAGAGCAGATTCGTAAAATATAGTGGCCAGGGGTATGACTCTTTGGTAACACTTGCCTAGAATGCATAAGGCCAAACACAACTAGGAAAAAAATTTTAATCTACTATAGCTTTGGATATTTCAGCAAAAGCTGAGACCTGTCTCAAAAAGTCAGTGTGCAAGCAAGGCATGGTGGTGCACACCTTTAGTTCCAGTACTTGGGAGGCAGAGTCAGGCAGATCTGAGTTTAAGGCTAGTCCGGTCTACAGAGCAAGTCCCAGAATAGCCAGGGCTACACTGAGAAAAACCCTATCTCAAAAAGCCAAAAAGAAGGGGGGTGGCAGTGTACTAGGGAAGGAAAATCTCAGACACAAACTTAAACTTTTGGTGTTGTTTTTGAGATGGGATTTCATGTGGCCTAAAACGGCCTTGATCTCCTGATCCCACTGCCTCCTGAGAGTTACTGAGATTATAGCTGTGAATCACCACACAGGCAAGACACAATTTTCTTTCTTTTGAGAGACAAGGTCTGTGTAGCCCTGGCTGGCCTGGAATTCTGGTTTCATACTCAGAAAGCTCTACTCACCTCTGCTTCCCAAGTGCTGGGATTAAAGATGTGTGCCATCACACCTGACCAAGATATAAATTCTTAAATAGACTGTGACAAGCTGACTCAGAACCTGGAAGACCTAACTGTGCACCAACACACTTAACCCAGATAATCCAGGAAAGGAGCCAGTGAAGCTTCTTGGGACCAAACCCAGGGACCAAATACATGCTAGACATGCACTCTACCACTGAGTTACTATCCAGCCCATATGGAAGCCCAAATAGGAGCAAGCAACATTGTTCCTTCCTAGTAGTCAGGACCCAAGTCCCACAAGGTTCTGAGTGACACACAAGAACGAGGAATTCCAAAGAGCCTGCCACAATGGCTTCACAGACAGTACCACATGTTTTAGGCATTCTCCTGAGCCTGACAGTCCTCATCAAACTGGTTATTTTGAGACAGATGAGCTTGATATCAAACACCCTTTGAGGGACACAAACAAATGCTTATACTGCCCTCAGAAACATTTGCTAAGAAAAGCTATCTTTTGGCTTATGCTTCCTGGCTGCTAATTTTACAGTTTTGGCCCTTGGAGAGCTAGCCCACTGGGAGCATGGCTTTTAGACATGTATCTAGAACCTTTTCTTTACGATCTGAGTGGTTTCCATGGTTACAATAAAAGTCTCCAGAACATAAGTTCAGAGAAGAGCATTGGTGTCCCAACATAAGTCTGTACCTGAACTCAGTTCTACTGACCCCTTGTCCAAGCACCTACCTACAGCAATGTGGACAATGGGCTCTTGGTCCCTATGGCAACTGCAGGCCAGAGTGGGGGTCACAAGAAACCACAGGGCTCACTTAACCAAACCTAACCTACTCCAGTAGACTCCAAAACACCAGGCAGAATAGATTTAGAAAAAGGCAGAGCATCGCTGGGCACAAATCCTGCCAACTTCCTTTGTAACACCCACCCAACAGCAAGACAGCAAGCACCAGAGAAAACACCCAGATCACCTAAAGCAAGAATGAGAGGTTAGGAGATGCATGAGACTTGAGATCTGAAGGACAGAAAGTATATGTTGTTATTACTGGTAGTGTTTTGGGGGGGGGGGGGTCAAGAGTGAAACTCAGAGTGAGAAAGCCATTTCAGAGCAGCCATTTTTCACTGCAGAATACAGCATCTGATGTATTCTTGATATGGACCAATACAAAAGACATCAAGTCTTACCCCAAAAACAGCTGGTCAACTCAGATGTGCCACCAAAGCTACATTCACAAGAAGAGTGCACAAGTCTAGTCTACAAGCAATTGGCTGGCCAGACACAAACACAACCTTGAGGCCGCCTCTCACAGGGCCCATTATAACAGCTATCAGTTGCAGGACCACATCTGAAACTCAGTCTTCAAGAAACTCAGTCCTTTAAGAAGGACACAGATGCTACTAGCACAAGTAAAACCTGCGAAACACTGGCAAATATTCTCTCTCAGAGGCTCTCAAGTAGGGCAATACCTGTCAAGTACTAGAAACATTTGGGGTTCTCACACATGGAAGAAGTGTTACTGGCACCCAGGGGAGTGACCCCATCAAACATCCTAGAATGAAGATGATAACTCTACAAAGAAAGACCAGGTCCAAAGTCAACAATCCCTGTTAAGAATCCACTCTGAAGCCAGGCGGTGGTGGCACAGGCCTTTAATCCCAGCACTCGGGAAAGCAGAGGCAGGCGGATCTCTGTGAGTTCGAGACCAGCCTGGTCTACAAGAGCTTAGTTCCAGGACAGGCTCCAAAACCACAGAGAAACCCTGTCTCGAAAAACCAAAAAAAAAAAAAAAAAAAAAATCCACTCTGATCTCAGAGGCAATGATACCCAGGTTTCAGTGGTTTGTGGCTCCTCTGGAACTGGGCAGTATGTAGCCACCTCTCAGAGGAGACCCAGAGGCAGAGGAAAAGAATGAGTACACTAATTCAGGATGAGATGGTACTACTACTTCCTTAGCAATAGAGAGTGAAATACTTGGCAAAGATGCCACAAGCCCAATCCTGCCAAACAGCTGCCCATTATCTCATTTTCAACTGTGACTCTCTGGCAGTGAATACAGCAAGACACCCACCCAGGCTTGTGCCTGAGGAAGTGCCAGCTTCTCTTGGACTCCTGGCACAGATTTCGGCTGTAACTCTGTTCAACAATGCTGTTTCCAAGTGCCAGTCATCTTCTGTAAGACTGTGACCAATACTACTCTGATTTAAAATTCTATTACTAGTGGAGTGAATTGTTAGGATAAAACTGAGAAGAAACCCCTAAGAACTTGTATTTAGTTGCTATGAAAAACACAGTTTCTCTATGGTACAGCAAGCCACTCCAGAATACAGACGAGACCAGTCAAACCTTAACAGAAGTCTGGTTGAGCACAGTTATTGTTCATATATTTCCCAGAGCCCATGAGAGAGAGAGACAGAGACAGAGACAGAGACAGAGACAGGGAGAGAGAGAGACTTCTTCAACCTAAGTCTTTCCTAGCTGTGAACATATATGGCATTTAATGCTGGTACTTTCCTTTAAGATGCCTAACAGTATCACTCAAGCCTAAACTAAAAATGCCATTGAAAAGTTCTAAGAGGGGCTGCAGATATGGCTCAGCAGTTAAGAGTACTGGGTGCTCTTCCAGGACCTTTTCAATTTATAACATCCACATGATAGCTTACAACGGTCTACAACTTCAGTTCCAGGGGATCGTCTGGCCTTCACTGGCACTAGGCACACATGCGATACACAGACATATGCAGGAAAAACACCCATATACATAAAATAGCAAATTTTAATTTAATTTAAAAGTTATTTTTATGTGTATGGCCATTTTGTCTGCATGAATGCCTGTGTATCACATGCATGCAGAGCCTTTGGAGGTCAGAAGAAGGGTCAAATCCTCTGGAACTGGAGTCACAAACTGTTGTGAGCAGTTATGTGGGTGCTGGGAACCAACCAGAGTCCTCTGGAAGAGCAACCAGTGAGCCTCTTAAACAACTGAGCCATCATATCTCCAGGCCCTAATTGTTTTTTTTTTAATTTAAAGCTACTTGGAAGACAGAGGCAGGCAGATCTCTGTGTGAGTTCAAGGTCAGCCTAGTCTACATAGTAATTTCTAAGTCTGGCAGAAATACACAGTAAAACCACGTCTCCAAAAAAAAAAAAAAAAGAGACAGAAAATGTTCAAAGTAAAACTAAGTTTTTTTTTAATTTATTTATTATGTATACAATATTCTGTCTGTGTGTATGTCTGCAGGCCAGAAGAGGGCACCAGACCTCATTCCAGATGGTTGTGAGCCAGGTTGACTTAGTTCAGGCTCCAGAATATTTTGTACCTGCCATGGGGCATGCTGATGCTGATGGCTTCAGAGAGGCATCAGCAGAGACATCTAGTTTGCATTAGTTCTAAATGTACCTTCAAAGAAAAACTTAGTTTTGGGGGCTGGAGAGATGGCTCAGTGGTTAAGAGCATTGTCTGCTCTTCCAAAGGTCCTGAGTTCAATTCCCAGCAACCACATGGTGGCTCACAACCATCTGGAATGAGGCCATGCTAGCAGACAGACATGTCTCCTTGTTCTAGAACCACCCAGTTACAGTAGTGGGGTAACTACATAAAATGTATGTAGGAGAGTGCAGGAGGAGCCAGGGTAGACCTGGCTACAATGTGACTAAACCACATTTGGGCAAGTGTTTGGACAGAGTAAAAGAAGGGACCAGAGAGGGTGAAGCAATTTAGACTGCAATGGTCTGGTTCAAAATGTGACGTGTAGAGAGCCGCCATGGAGATGCCAGGTCAGACATGATGAATCTTTCCCGGTAAGCCACAACCTCATGGTGATATACAGATTAATAGAGATGGGTGAAATCAAGATGTGAGAGTTAGCCAATAAGAGGCTAGAGCTAATGGCCAAGCAGTAATTTAAATACAGTTTCTGTGTGGTTATTTCAGGTATGAGGAAGCTAGCCGGGCGGGACAGAACCAAAGGGCCTGCTCCCTACAACAGTTTGTCGCTCCAACGTGGTAAACTGACTTCACATAAAACCTGAGAGGGCTTTAAAAAGAATTCTAGACACAAATATAGAGTTTAACACAGCTTTTTGCTGTTTGCTGGTGGGGTACCACAGGGAAATTTTCCTGACTCAGCAGCCACAGCAGGAAAAAAGCTGTGCGGTTTTAAAACGCGGCTTCCTGGGCTGTGCTGCCAGTGCAAACTCCAGGTATAAAGCATTTCAATGATATTTGTGGGCCCCGGGTGTTTCTGTGCCCACTCAGGTTGGGAGGAAACTGGCTAAGACAATGCCTGTGGCTTGGTGCTCCCTGCCTGAGCAGGCACCAAGATCAGGTCTACAAGGCTTGGGCAGGCAGAAGAGCATGGTGGATTCACGCCGCCATAGAGAGATGTTTCCAGGCTGCACAGTGCTCTGCATGGCAGATTTGGCTATAACTCAGATAAAAAGGGTTTATGTGCTGCACGCTCATACTCAGAGTTAAAGTGCTGAGTGCGGCTCCTACCTGGCAGCCCCAGAGCTAGCAGAAATGGTACGTCCACCATTTTGAAATTGGAGAGAGGTGGAGCCAACATCCAGAGCAGCTGCAACCAAGCCGCTTATCATTTTAAAAGCTCTTCTGGACAGTAAAGAATTACAGATTCACAATAGGACAGATTCAGACATAAGCGACCTCTAAATAGGTCACAATGTTGTATAAATGTACGTAGGCTTGGGAAGAGAAAATAAAGAGTATACAGAGTCATAAAATAAAGTTAATACTTTAAAAAGAGTAACGTCTTTAAAAAGACAGTACAAATAATCATAGATTAAAGGAAATAAAAAATAAGCCACGTAAAATGGAAAATTCACAGAGTCTGGATTCTGTATATTATTGTTTTCTTCAAATTTTTTGACTGTGAAGAAGCTAAGTACAGAGAGACGTTTCATTGTGTGGGCTGCTAAGCTAAACCAGCATGTATATTATAAAGGTATTATGACTTCAGAATTTGGGTCTAAGGATATGATGCTTTGGAAAAGAGGATCTTCTTTTGTTTTCACAGAGGATGAGACCCTGTGGATTCCTTCTAGACCAATATGGTATGATAGACCATGCCTTCCTGAAAGGTTGCCATAAACACCCTCCAACAATTAATTCGCTCAACTGCTGACTGAGATGAACCTAGCACACAGGATATATCATGAAAGACCTGAGTAACAGGGCCCCCAATACAGCACGAAGCAGTTTGAAGAGAAAAAACTGTGTTGATATTCCCAAATATTGTTTATAACCGTTCTTTTATATTTAAAGGGGGATATTATATAGATATGAATAATTTGCATTGGTATAAATCTTAATTTATTGATACAAGTTTAAGGTCAATTTTGTTATATGTATATGTATTTCTGATCTTGATTAAGGTATTGTGATTGTGTAGCTCATGCAAAAATGTAAGTATAATTAAGAAATATAGGTTAGTGGATAATCATCTATAATAGTAAAGTTTGTAGTCATGTTAATTAGATTTTCTAGATGTGCATAGATATATTTCAGATAGGCATTCTTCATATCTTTCAAAGACTATAGAAAATGGCATTTAAAATGTTTTAATAACTTAGGGCTTTTCATGACAATGAGATACGTCTGCTTCTGGCAACACCAAGCTACTTCCTGAGGAAGATAGGCACCAAAGAGGCTCCTTATGGAATTGGTTAGCTATTGGGGCAAGAAACTGCTCTTACTCGGACTGATGCATAAACTGGACATGAAGAACCCGCAGAGAGATGACTGCTGAACTTGCCTAAAGGTAAGATGATCCTTCAGGGTTCCTGATTCATAAGAGTCTGCAAGACATTCTGCAGGATACTGAAGAAAGTGACTGAACTGTCTTTCCTGCTTCATGGAAAAGTCTGCTGGATATTATGGACCTATAGGCCAAAGATGGATGTCCCAACGGTACAGAAGAACTTTGGGTGACTGTACAGGCAGTGAAATGTGTCTGTCTAAGCACCTGGTATCTGTTCTGCAGTGCCTTCAGCACTTTGATAGAACAGCAACAACAACAACAAGGCCCCCAAGAAGCTACACAGAAGGACAGTACTATCTGGATGGGGACAGCACACTTTCATACAGTCAAAAAGCTCTTACTAGGGGATGGAGAGATGGTTCAACAGTTAAAAGGTCAGAGAACCTAGGATTTGATTAATTACTATCTGCAACACCAGTTCTGGACATGCATGTGGTGAACATACATACATTTAGGAAAACTCATACACATATATGCAGCAGCAGCTCTTACAAGGAATGGTGACATCTGATCAAACACTCGAAGAATGCAAAGGCTCAAAAGATGTCTGTCTTCCAACAAAATACCTGCCAGTGTAAAGTCTTGGAGGCAGCTCTCAACTCAGCAGTCTAGGTATGGCCACTAGATAGGCAGTCCAGAAAGAGCTGTTGGGGTACCAAATAGGGACCTCAATACCCTAGAATCCTTTTTGGAGTAACTTTAGGCAACCTCTAGAATACTAAAGAGACAAGCATAAGACATACCACCACCCATAAGAATCCAAGCGCCTTCTAATACCAGTCTAACTACTGGTCATGCATCACTGGGCTCTTGACACTAACCACCAGAAGGGCTACTCATATGAGCATGAGAACATCATCTCCTGGCAACCTAATGCTTAGGTGGAATTCTGTAATGTCTTCCTGACTTGGCTATAGTGCACTAGCCAAACTCCTCTCAGGGACTCTCCCCAGCTGGATGATGCTTACAAGGTCAGTATGGTAGTGCCTCCCTCAGTGTAGTTCTAAATTGCAACCATCAATATGGTTTAATGACTGATTTTACTTGTGTAGTAAAAGGCAATGATAGTTGCAATCATGCCTTTTAAAACATCAACTGTGAAATGAAATGCCTGAGAAAATAAAAGCCCTCAAGTATAAAGTCTACATGCTTATAATACTACAGCTGTTATTAGAAAGAACAAATCTTGTGGGGATTAAAGCTACTCTGCAAGATACACACTGTCCAGAGGGCCACATGCCAAGGAGGGCCCTGCTGTCTCTTCTAACCAGTGGCCTTGAAGGGGCCCCACAGCCAAAGAACCCAGTTGATTCAGGCCTGGGGGTGAGTCATCCCTTTGAGGCACAGCGCCATCACTTTGCCACCCACATGGTAACCCAAAATTCTGATAAGCAAATGTTTTTGGTTACTCAACAGATTCTAAAATTTAAATTTCTGGAGAAATTTAAAGCAACAACAGCCAGTCTAAGCCAGGTGGTGGGGCACACACCTTTAATCCCAGCACTCAGGAGACAGAGGCAGGCAGATCTCTGTGAGTTTGAGGCCAACCTGGTCTACAAGAGCTAGTTCCACGACAGGTTCCAAAGCTACAGAGAAACCCTGCCTCAGGGGGAAAAAAAGAAAAGAAAAGAAAAGAAAAGAAAAGAAAAGAAAAGAAAAGAAAAGAAAAGAAAAGAAAAGAAAAGAAAAGCCAGTCTACTTACCATCCCTCTTCTCTCTGAAGTCAGAGCACCTCATTCACTTGTGGTGCACACTTATGATCCCAGCACTTAACAGGACCACCAGGAGTTTGAGGAAGTCAACCTGGGCAAAACTGCAGCTCAAAGACAAGCAGCAGCAACAACAAAAAAAGCCTCTAACTAATCTCACCATTCAGGAAGCAGAAGATGAACCAGGGTCAGTTGGGTCTACAAACACAGTTCCAGGCCTGCCAAGGCTATACGGCAAGATCTCATCAAAAACCAACAAAACAAACTAAAATACCTCTGCTTCGAGGCCAGCTGCTCTTCCAAAGGACACCAGTTTGATTCCCAGCATCCACACTGTGGCTTACAATGATCTGTAACCCCATTTCTAGGGGATCCAAGACATGCACATGGGCACATATGCATGCAGGCAAAACATTTATACACATAAAAATAAATCTAAAAGTTTTTAAAAAAAAAAAACTCTACCTGTCCTAATAACACCTTGTTATTTCAAGAACCACATCCTCTCCCCCAGTCACAAACTGACCACTTGCCTTTCCTACATACACATCTATTCCTAAATCCTAATCACTCTCATTTGTGATTAAGACTGAAAACTTCAGCCAGGCAGTGGTATCGCATGTTTTTCATCCCAGCACTCAAAAGGCAAAGGAAGATGGAGCTCTGTGAGTTCGAGGCTAGCCTGGTCTACAGAGTGGGTTCTAGGACAGGATCCAAAAAAGCTACACAAAGAAACCCTGTCTCGGAAAATTAAAGGCTGAAAGCTTCAGCCAGGCATAGTGGCACATGTCTTTAGTCCCAGCACTTGGGAGGCAGAAGCAGACGTATTTCTGAGTTCTAGGCTGGCATGGTCTACAGAGTGAGTTCCAGGATAGCCAGGGCTACACAAAGAAACCCTGCATGATCCCCCACCACCTTCCTTAGCCTCTACCTCCGGAATACTGCAATTAAAGGCATGTGGCACCATTGCCTGGCTCTGGCTTCACTTTTACAGGAATGAAGTAGGAGGCTCAGGCAGAGTCAGAGGCAGGGTACATATTAATGAGATGCAGAATGCAATGGAATACAATGGGGTGGCCCTCAAAAAACAGGGGGATGCACTCTGTGTAGAAGCATACCATGGAACAACAGCACCTTCACTCAAGTTCCACAGACATCTTGAGCCTTCCAAAGCTAGACAATAGCTTCACTCAGTAGACTAATAAACAGGTATATAGAGACTTATTTATGCTAAATGTGGAGCCATACATTTTTTTAAAGAAGGCACAGTCCCTAATTATCTGGTAGCAACTTGCAATGGGGCTAAGGATAAAGTAGAAAGATGATACAACTGGCTTAGCTTACAAGGGAAGCCACAGCTTGTGGTGGGGCAGCCTGGTCTACACACGGATGAAGGCCTGCTAAACAGTGATGTTCCTGTCCAAGATGGTGCTCAGGTATTTAAAAAAAAAAAAAAATCAGGTCCACCATGATATCCCATGCCTTTAATTCCAGCAGTCAGGAAACAGAGACAGGTAGATCTCTGAGTTTAAGACCAGTCTGGTCTAAATTGAGAGTTCCAGTCAAGCCAAGGGTTACATCATGAGGCCCTTTCTCAAAAGTAGAAGGGGGGGGGGCTGGAGAGATGGCTCAGCAGTTAAGAGCACTGCCTGCTCTTCCAAAGATCCTGAGTTCAATTCCCAGCAACCACATGGTGGCTCACAACCATCTGTAATGAGATCTGGCGCCCTCTTCTGGCCTGTAGACAGAATACTGTATACATAATAAATTGAAAAAAAAAGTAGAAGGGAGGGTACATGAATTATACACCACTCTAAGGAAAATTTTAAAGAAATACATGTGCAACTTTTAGGGGAAAGTAAGACAAAACATCTGGTACATAATAGGAATCCATCAATGAGTTAACAGTGATGACTTCTGAGGGAAGGACAGACTGTTAACTCTTTAACCCTGACAGCTGCAAAGACAAAGAGCATTCTGGACTAGAGGAGCAGGAACAACAACCTGGACAAGCGCTGGAAATGAAAAAATGTGGGTAGGAGTTCTTGGTGGGGGGCAGGTATGAGTTTCTGAAGAACCAATGAGACTATATGAAGTCTTTAAAGCCTTTTGAACTTCCATGTTCATTCATTAGCTTTTTTTTTAATGAGTGATTAAATACTAAGGGATTTTGCTAAAGAACAGGTAAATGAACTAGTACCTTCAGAATGCAGATTTGTATGCAGGACAAGAAGATATAAGTAACTACAAGAGCTGTGTTAGAAATAGCATGATATGGGGGCTGAAGAGATGGCTCAGAGGTTAAGAGCATTGCTTGCTCCTCCAAAAGTCCTGAGTTCAATTCCCAGCAACCACATGGTGGCTCACAACCATCTGTAATGAGGTCTAGTGCCCTCTTCTGGCCTGCAGGCATACACAAAGACAGAATATGGTATACAGAATAAATAAATTAAAAAAAAAAAAGAAATAGCATGATACTTTGGGACTAGAGAGATTGCTCAGAGGTTAAGAGCACTGGCTGCTCTTCCAGAGGTCCTGAGTTCAATTCCCAGCAACCAATGGTGGTTCACAGCCATCTATAATGGGATCTGAGGCCCTCTTCTGGCATGCACAGATAGAGTGCCATATACATTAGGTAAATAAATTTAGAAATAGCATGATACTTAAAAATAATTCAACCTATGGGATAATTTCATTTCGAGGCCTGGAGAGAGCGATCAGTGATTAAGAGCACTTGCTCTTGCTGAGAGCCCACATTCAGTTCCCAGCAAGGGCATGGTGGCTCATAAACTGCAACATCAGTTCCAGGGAATCCAAAGTCGCCTTCTGGCCTCTGCACACATGTGGTACATATACACACATGTAGACAAACAGATACATAAAATAAACCTTTATAAAAATTCCATTTTACTGCCAAAAACTTTTGAATAAAATTTAGAATAAATATCTATTAAAAGCTTTACTAAGTATAATCTACTCTTAGCCAGCAAACAATAATAGGTTCTTGCTTTTGCTTTGCTAAAATTAATTTACAATATTAAAGTTGACAACTATGAATAATTGTGTTTCTAATCTGAAATCCTATTATACACCACTTAACCATGAATCTTTCTTTGGGAATTAAATTCATTCAACAAATGTTTTTCCCCACAATCTAGTCTGAGAATTAAAATGATGTTTCAGAGCCTGCAGGCACAGAGTACTTCCCTTCCAGACTAGAGTTCTGACCCTGGCGCCTGTAATCAGCTTCCAGCTTCAGTACTAGTTCCTTACAAGAACCTTGGTCTCCAGGACTCCAAGTCAAATGCTGAGATGAACTCTTGAATCTTGTCATACAGCAAAAACCTTCCTCCAGGGCTACATGGCAGGGGATGCAGTGAAAGGAAGGAAGAGGAGAACACATACACAGACTCCCAAGTGTGGGCATTTCTCTAGAGTTCCCGCCTTATCAAACCACTCCCTTCCATGGAAGCCTGTGATCTGACAAGCTAAGGTCTCTGCTCCTCCTGCAATGTCATTGTGGCTGTTATATTGCTTATGTTCACTCACACTAACTCACTGTCTTCCCCTCCCACTGTCCTTCAACTCTATGCTGGCAAGGCATAAGATCCCTTGGGAACACAACAGGGGACTAACAGGAAGTTCCAGAGTCCTGAAGACACTGTTTACCCAGTATTTCCATGTATGAATTCTCTGCTTGAAAGGAGAATAACAAAACCAGTTTCTAGGACACTGCTTACCACATGAGTAACAGTAATTGGGCAGAAATCCCCTCCAGCAGGCTCAAGAGCTCAGTTTATCCCTAACCATATTTCTGCTGGGCTCCTTAGCTACACATGCTTAATAAAGAGTTTCTTACTGAAATCAATAACGACCAAGTAAAACACAGAGACTCTGTACCACACTATTCATAACTAACTCCAGAGGAGAATTTCAAAACATCCTCAACATATACAGAAAGATCTGTATATCTTTCTGTGTGTCTTTCTGTACAAGCATGACATTCACACATCTACCAATTTAGAACTGTCACCAGAAATAGGAAGAAAAGGGAAAGCACTGAGCCAAACTGGAATTCCACATTCTTGCAGCTAATTCTTGAAAACCTAACCACAGGTTTCAACAGGCCAGAAGTCCTTTGGTCCTCCACATATGAGCCACTGTTGTAGAGGCCCTAATTATCAACATCCAAAAACAATGTCACCCTTTCCTCAAAGTACCTCCCCATTATATGCAGTGCTGTTCTATCTTCTTATCTATCCTACCTTTGTGCTTGTTATGTGTACATGTGAGTGCATGTGAGAATGCATGGAAGCCAGAGGCTGTCACTGTTATGTGTACATGTGAGTGCATGTGGGAATGCATGGAAGCCAGAGGCTGTCATTAGGTGTCTTCCTTAATCACTTCAACAGCATTTTTTGAGACAATCTCTCACTAAACCTGGAGCTCACCATCAGGTTACTGGCTGACCAATGAGCTATGGGGATTGGCCTGTCTCCGCCTTCCCAACACTGGGGTCACAGGTGCTTGCCTGACTTTTACATGGATGCTAGGAATTACAACTCAAGTCCTCATGCTTGAGTGGCAGGTATTTTCCTGAATGAGATCCTAACCCCTAATTTCTACCTTCCTACCATCTACGGATGCCATGTGGAGAAAAGACTGTATAGATCAGTGGTTCTCAACCTGTGGATCATGACCCCTTGGAGATTTGAATGACCCTTATATGGGGGGTTGCGTGTCAAATATTTACATTTCAATTCTTTTTTTTTTTTTTTTTTTTTTGGTTTTTCGAGACAGGGTTTCTCTGTAGCTTTCGAACTCACAGAGATCCGCCTGTCTCTGCCTCCCGAATGCTGGGATTAAAGGCGTGCGCCACCACCGCCCGGCCATTTCAATTCTTAACAGTAGCAAAATTACAGTTATTAAGTAGCAATGAAATAATTTTATGGTTGGGGGGTCACCACAACATGAGGAACTGTATTAAAGGGTTGCAGCATTAGGAAGGTTGAGAACCACTGCTGCAGACTGAAACAAACAAAGTTCTGCCTTTTCTGACGTGCCTATCTCCAAGTTCTGTACCTGAAGAAATTCCACACTTGGTTCAATCTTAAAAAAAAAAAAAAAAAAAAAACAGAAAGGTGGACATTGTAGCATGTAGCATGTGCCTATAATCCCAGCTACTGAAAGGCTGAGGAAGAAAACTGAGTTGAAGGGGAAGGGGGGGGGAAGGAGGGAAGGAAGAAGAGGAAGAGGAGGAGGAGAAGCTAGTGAGATGTGTCAGCAGGTAAATGAACTTTATTCCTTTCAACTGAGTTCAATTTCAGGATACATTTGGTAGAAGGAAAGAAATGACTCAGAGAAGTTGTCCTCTGACCTCTACATATGTACTGTGGCAAACACATGCTCACAACCACATAAAGTAAACAAATAAATAAATGTAACTTTAATTTCTTGTTTTGTGTTTTTGAAACAGTCTTTCTTCATAGCCCTGGTGTCCTGAAACTTACTCTGTAGACCAGGCTGGCCTTGAACACCTGCCTCTGCCTCCCAAGTGCTGGTATTAAAGGTATACGCCACCATGCCTGCTTTAAATTTTTTTTTAGAGAAGTCAGTCCTATCACGGAGCTCACACTCATTGCACTATTGGGATGTCTCTGTTCCTACACAGTGTCCTAGACGTGCCTAAGCCTGCAAATAGTGACTGTCTGGAGAATCTGCACTCCAGGCCAGCTCCAACCTTCAGTCAGGAACTCTTCAAATCTCCAGTGTCATCATCTAGAAGGACATGACTAGATAAGCAGAATAAAAATATCTATAATAAATGACACACACTGTAAGCATCATTGATCACAGGCTTCATTTTAATAAAGTACAATGAACTTCATCTAACATCACCAGTCATGTGGACATCATGAATCCCAAAAGGATGCAGAAGGCATCTCAGTTCCATAGGGTTCTTTATAATCATCAAATAAGGGGCTGGAAAGATGGCTCAGCGTTGCTCTGTTCTTCTAGAGGTCCCAAGTTCAATTTCGAACAACCACATGGTGGTTTATGACCATTTACAGTGGAGCTGATGCCCTCTTCTGGTGTGCAGGCATACATATAGACAAAATACTCATACATAAACAAACCAAAAAAAAAAAAAAAGCCAGGTGGTGGTACATGCATTTAATCACAGCACTCAGGAGGCAGAGGCAGGCAATCTCTTTGAGTTGAAGGTCAGCCTAGAATACAGAGTGAGTTCTGGACATCCAAAGCTACACAAAGAAATCCTGTCTTGAAAAACCAAAAAGGAAAAAAAAAAAAAAAAAAAAAAGAAGAAAGAAAATCAGACAAATCCAGATTATGGGATATAAGATACCTGACCAGTATTCTCCCCAAAAGGAATAAAAGATCATAAAAAAAAATAAGGAAAATCACAGGGTCTCTTTATTTGAGAGAGGGTCTCTCTGTAGCCCTTGCTGTCCTAAAACTCACTATGTAAAGACCAGGTTGCCCTGAACCTACAGAGATCTGTGTGCCTCTGCCTCCCTACTAGGATTAAGGACATGCATCTTGATTCCCATTCCTACTTATTTTTAATTTCTATTTATGTGGTGTGTGCGTTTGTGCAGCAGGGGGGACATGCCACAAAACACATGTGGAAACCAGAGGACAATTTTGTGCCGTCTGTTCTCTCCTTCAACCTTTACACACACAAAAATGTAATTTAGAATTAAAATAACATTGGCTTTGTGTAGAAACTATCTTGATAACTTGAAAACACTTTGGGTCAATATTCAATAACTAATTTGAATATATGACTACTAAAAGAATATACTTGAAAAAAGGTATAGTATGAATTTTTCTTTTTGTAATGTCTCTCAATGCAGCCCAGGCAGGCTTGCCTCCAACTCACACTCCTACTACCTCCAGAGAACTGGAATTAAAGGCATGAACCACACTATACCAGGCTTAGTATTTTTTTTTCATTTTATTTCTTAGGAAATTTTATTTCATGAATATCTGGCTTGAATGTATATCTGTGCTGAGAACTGGACCTAGGTCCTCTGGAAAAGCACCCAGTGCTCTTAGCTGCTCCCAGCCCCAGTATTTTTTTGGGGGGTAGGGGGGTTGTCTTTACAGACAGGGTTTCTCTCTGTAGCCCTGGCTGTCCTGGAACTCACTCTGTAGACCATGTTGGCCTCAACCTCAGAGATCCATCTGCCTCTGCCTCCAGAGTGTTGGGATTAAAGGTGTGCTCCACCACCATCTGGCAGTGACCAACTTCTTTAGCTTACATTGTCGAATGATCTGAGTCTGCAAATAAACCCAGTCTCCACGCAAATAAACTAACCAACAAGCAAGGTTTGCCTGATCTTCCCAACCTGCATACAACAGTTCTTGCAACTAAAAACTTTCTCCACTCTTGGCCATGTCCCTCCCCAGGCAAACCAAACTGCCCTCCCCTTTCTTCTTTGGGATGTCCCTCTCCACCTACTGTGTCCACCTTGGGGACTTTCCAGCAGACCCTCTAGAGTTGCTCCAAGAAAGTTGAACCTTTCTGCCAGAACACCATTCTTGCCAGTCATAAACCACCTAAATACCAGACTGTTGACCTTTTCCTTCAGGCCATGGGACAGTCAGTGGTTAGCCAGTCTCACAAGAAACAAACACCAAGGAAGCCATCTCCTAAACAGAAATGTTTCTCACCCAAGAGTTTTTTCAGGCAAGGAGCATGAAGTCCATCTTGTTCATGACCACTTCTTAAAGTATCCACCGGACACCCCCCGCTTGCCCTTCTGAGCCAGACATAGTGCTCAGCATCTGTACAGGATATGCTAAACCTTAAAACAAAACAGCACCACTTAGGCCATGAGGCAAGCAGGCTGGCTTTCTTTCTTTCTAAACTAAGAATAAAAAGAATCCATAATAAATTCTATATTTAGATACACAGTTCTGTGTATCTGATAATAATCAGCTATGTACATATAACTCATAGAAGGCTATAATTTGGACCAATGAAAAAACCATGAAAGAAAAATGTCAAACTGTAGTAAGAAAAAAATGAGTTGATAATAGAAAAAACATTCAATAAGTGCTGTGGATTTCTGTGATGGTGCACAGAGTAAGCAACACATTTTCTTTATCTGGGTCCAGAATAAGCCACAGTACACTTGGAGGAGATGTAGGATGGCTAAGTGCCCACATTCAATGGGAAGTTAGAAAACAGCAGTCAGGTCAGGAATGAGCAGCTATCATGCTTCTAAGATTCCAACTTCCCTATAATCTGGCTGCTGTGGCTATGTAGAGCAAACCTTTTTAAGGGAGGGCTAAACAAAGCCAGGGCTCAGACAATTCTCCCAAGGTTGTTCTGCTCCCATCAGTATCTTAAGTAAAGGTCCATGTGATGGTACTGCACAACAGCCAGTATTAACATGCTAGCTCTGACATCTGACATAGCCTGCCTAGGATGATGAGGCTCTCTCAGCATTCACTCATTGCACATCATGCATGGGCACATAGCAGAAAACCCTGAACTAAAAGTGGGCTGTTCTGTAGCTTAAGTGCTAGGATACAATCACCACACCACCCTACACCAAGACCACCAACAGCACAAATATCCTGGGAATGTAGCTGCGGTTCTGTAGGTGACTGTCCCTACCCACAGAACTCACCCTGGAAATCAGAGTCAAGACAAGCCCAGGGAAAAGACCTTCGGGACTCTGCCCCAAAGTAGGAGAGTCCAGAGCAAGCCCTATACTATACTATTAAGGAAGGTAGGTAGCTTTAGGGGACACAGGGTAAACCAATCCTAAGGATCTAAAAGAAAACAGCCTTTCTACAGAAGTAGGGAGCTTGGACTAGCATCTCTGAGGCTCTTCTACAGAAACTGAGGGAACACGTGTGTGAGGACAGTGATCTAACCACACTTCACCAACTAAGACTGCAGCTTCAGCTCATGACACTGGTGCTCAGTGGTAAATTCAGCTAATCTCGATTTTTAGCTAACATTTGATGGTCAGAACTTCCTAGAACTTTAGTGTACAAAGTAAACAAAAGTTTAGAAATTCCACTTTTCAGGGGTCAGATAATTTCTGATGAATGGGAGGAAAAACGAAAAACAAAAAACAAAAAAAAAAAAAAAAAAAAAAAAAAAAAAAAAAAAAATAAAAGATTTAAAAACAAAAAACAAAAAAAAAAAAAAAAAAAAAAAAAAAAAACAACCAAGATGATAGAGAGATACTAAAATGACCATGTCATCTGGTGGTTCAGAATTTAGTTCTAGATCTAGTTCTTCACGGTGTGGCCATAAAGGAAGGATCAGGACACTTATTTTGAGGAAGGGAACTACAAAGACTGATATGGACATGACCCAGCATGAGAGCCATATGAGGGCACTGATGTTCTTCTAAGCAGAAGATACTTCCCTCTCAGTTCCAGAGCTGGGCTGTCAAGCACTGTCCACCAAGGGCATGCACCCTAATATCACTACAGCCAAAGCTCTGCTCAGATGCAGCTGACTGACCCAGTGCAAACCTTCCATAATCAAGGAGCCAAAAACCCAAACCCTCTGTGCAGATAAGTGGAAGGTATCACCCTGCCATCATGTTACTTTTAAATTTCAATACAACCAAATGTTCCATTAGTTATGCAAATACCTAGTCTCTCTCTTCTCAAAGGTGAAACTTGAAAACAGAGTAAAAATACCATTTTTCTTCATTTATGGTCTTCAGTAATGTCCTAACCAGCTTGGGGAGACAGCTAAGTAGATAAAGCACTAGCCAAGCAGAGTTTGTATCCCCAGCACCCACATAAAAAGCTGAGCAGATGTGGTAGAAAACATGAAAGAAATCCCAGCACTCAGAAGGCAGAGACAAGGGACTCCAGGACAAGCTGCCTATCTAAACCAGCTGGAATGACTGAGAAGACACCCATTAACTCTGAACCTCCTACACATGTACATGTACTCATTCACACACACGCAAACACACACTTTATGCACAATTACACATACAAAATACATACAAAAATTTAAATGTCCTAAACCTATAAAGAACCTATATTCCAATACTACTTTGAAGTTGACTTTTGCTTTGTTGTTGCTGCTGTTATTGTCTGGCAATCCTAAAAGGCAAAGTAGTTCTCTTGCATCAGCCTCCTGAATGCTGAAATTAGAGTTATATACCACAATATCGACAGTTTTGTGCTGAAATTAAGTTATTTATGATTAGCAAACGTTTTCAGAGTATAAAAATATCAAACGAGGCTGGAGATACGGTTCAACGGATAAGAGCACTGACTGATCTTCCAGAGGACTCAGGTTCAATTCTCTGCACCGACATGTAACTCCAGTTGCTGGGGATCCGACACTCTCATATAGACATACATGCAGGCAAAATATGAATGCAAATGAAATAAAAATAAATATTAAAAAAAATCAAACCAGACAGGTGTGGTGGCTCACGCCTTTAATCCTAGCACTTGGGAGGTGGATCTCTGACTTTGAGGTCAGTCTGGTCTACAGAGAAGAGTTTCAGGACAGTTAGTGCTACAGAGAAACCTCGTCTCAAAAACAACTAACAAACAAAAATAACAAATTGAAACCCCATTCACTAGAGGTATGGGGTACATTGGGGCAGGGCACATTTCAGAGTGGAGAAAGCTGATAAGGGCTGACTCTTTTAGCCAGGTGATCATGGTCAACATTTACAGTGATACATGACTTTGACAGCAGGCACCGTAGATGAAAATGATACTTCTCCCATGTATTCTCCTCAAGACCCGTAACCATAGTCTAAGCATAAGGACACATATACCAGGGCTGGAGAAATGGCTCAGTGGTTAAGAGCATTGCCTGAGTTCAATTCCCGGCAACCACATGGTGGCTCACAACCATCTGTAATGAGGTCTGGTGCCCTCTTCTGGCCTGCAGACATACACACAGACAGAATATTGTATACATAATAAATAAACATTTAAAAAAAAAAGGACACATATACCAACAGTGGGCATCCAACAGTACCTGATCATTGTTCTTCAAAACTAAGGTCAATAGGATACAGTGGTGGCGCGTGCACACAGGTGACAAGAGGCAAGCAGATTTGTGTAAATTCAAGGCCAGCCTGGTCTACACAGTGAGTTCCAGGAGATTCAGAACTACATAGAGAGACCGTCTCAATAAATAAATAAATAAATAAATAAAAACACCACTAAGGTCCTCAAAAACAATGACAAATGAGAAACTGACACAGTTACAGCCAAAGAGCCAGCCTATGGAGGCATAAGATAAAGTATAATATGTGCAAGTTAGACTCTAAGAAAACAAAAAGGATATTAAGTAAAATTTAGGGTATTCCTTCATACTTGGGAGGCTGAGACAGGCAGATGGCACTGTTTGTGGACAGTTTGGGCCACATAGCAAGACCATGCTTAAAATAAATGAATAAATGAGTGTGAGTGAATGAATAACAGGGAGGGGAAGTGTTGAGCAATTTGTCTCAGCTGTAAAGTACTGAGTTCATTCAGATTGACAAAACCCACATACAATGTGAGTGACACCATATCAGCCAGTCTTGCTGAACTGGTGAGCTCCAGGTTCAGTGAAAACACCCTGTCTGAAAATAAGGTAGAGAGCTGGGAGATAGCTTGGTGGGTAAGGTGCTGTTATGAGAGGAGAGAACCTGAGTTAGATCCCTGGTAACCAAGTAAAATGCCAGGCACGGTAGTGCATTCCTATAATTTCAGCATTGGCCAGTCACTCTAGCCAAAACGATAAAGCTACCAAACCTCCCATCCCACAGTTAGGAAGGCACATATACACATACAAATGTAAATACACACACACACATGCAAAAAAGAAGGGGAATGTAGGGCGGGGAAGAAAGAGAAAATGGAGGGGGGGGAGAGAGAAAGAGAAGGACTAGGAAGATGAATAAATCAGTAAAGTGCTTGTCATGCAGAGGATGTGAGTTCAATTCCCAGAATCCACATAAAAAACTGGGTGTGGTGGTGAGTCCCTATTATCTCAACCCTGAGGAAGTTCAGACACGTGGATCCCAGGGGCTTGCTGCCAGTCAGTCTAGTTGGTAAACTCCAGGTGAAAGACTGTGTCAAAATGCAAGGGTGGGTGTCTCTAGAGAAATAATACCAGGAGTTGAATTCAAGAGCACGCGCGCAGACACACACACACAGAGAAGAGAGAAGAAAAAAGAAAAAAAACAAGGTGTAGTACATACCAGAATCCCAGCACTGGGAAAGTTAAGGCAAGAGAATCTAGAGTTCCAGGTTATCCTAAAATACATAGCAAGATTCTGCCTTAAGAAAGGCTGGGCAGTGATGGCACACACCTTTAAACCCAGCAGTTAGGAGACAGAGGCAGGTGGGTCTCTGTGAGTTCGAGGCCAGCCTGGTCTACAAGAGCTAGTTCCAGAACAGTCAGGGTTGTGACAGAGAAACCGGTCTCAAAAACCCAGAAAAACATAAAAGAGAGAGAGAGAAAGAAAGGGATTGGAGAAGCAAGACTGTCCAGTGTTATCACAGGACACCTACCCAGGTATCAGAACCAAGAGGACTGAGTAAGAAAAGAGCAACCTAGAGGCTGTAGGCTTAGAAAGCCAAGGGTACAACAAAGCTTACCTTAGAGAACCAGGCACGGAACATGGAATACGAACCAAGGCTTGGGGAAAGGGCAGCCACCTTGAAGCAGACTGGTCAGACAAAATTGTACAGCCACAGGAAATGTATATGAGGGGTCTTCCACTGAGGGGAATTTCTTCAGGCAAAGAGGAAGAACATGAAAAAGACAAGAGGCCACTGAAAACATGGCAGCCACAAACATCCTGGACATTTGCCTGGGCATGAGCATGTATGTGTGTGCGCGCACGTGTACACACACACACACACACACACACACACACACACACGCACGCGCGCACGTGTCTGAGGCATAGACCTTAGGAGAAACAAAATGACAATCCAGGAGAGAAGAGGAGGGGGCACAAGCACTGGCACCCGGAGACCCAAACAGCAAGTCACAAGTGTTCCTTAACCAGGAAAGGAAGAAGCCAGAAGAAAAGGGCAATAGTAACACAAAGACGGCAGTGGGCAACCACATGGATGATGACATGCAAGAGATTGCAACCCTGAACTACAGCCTCCCTCCAATCCATAGGTGCAGCACCTAGGACTAAGGTTCCACAGCAAGGTCCAGAAAATAAAACCACCTTTGCAGGCCCTGTCCCCTACACCCAGTTTAGGTCTCCCATAAACACTAAGAAAAAAACTAAAAATTAGCTCAAGCGCCTTCTCACATTTTTTTTTTTTTTAAATTTTCAAGACAATGTTTCTTTGTGTAGTCCTGGCTATCGTGGAACTCTGTAGACCAAGCTGGTCTTGAACTCAGAGAGCTCTGCCTGCCTCTGACTCCCAAGTGCTGGGAATTAAGGCCTGTGCCACCACTGCCTGGCTCCTTTTCTATTGCAGATCAAAGAACGCACTTGGCGAGACTTTTCAGAGAAGATTTGCTCTGATAATCTTACTGACTGTATCCAATATACAGATGCCACTCAGACCTACAATTCCTTCGTAAAGCAACAAACTCAAGCTTCGAAAGAGAAAATCTGTTGAAGAATTGGGGCTTTAACAACAATCTCACTGTAGAAGCTATGTCTCTGATGGAGTGCATTTTGACCAAAATCTGCTGAGACCTGGGGCTCCTGCAATGAGAAGACCAGTTTTAGTTTCTCTAAGCACACACAAGACACACACCTCTAAAAGGAACATCCTTGGCATCTAGACAGCCCTTTAAACAAGGTCTGTACTATGACTCCCTTCAAAAAGAAAATGAGTTGACACAAACTGGCACAGAGGGTAATGATCTCTCTGTGCAATGAGGGAAACCACCAGGCCCACGAAAACCATTTGCCCACCTTCAACTGGCCTCTTGACAAAACTGCAGAAAGAAACCATATATTCATGTTCAGTAGTGAACAGAACCTTTAGCACTGGCTATTAACTTAAAACACAACCTTGAATCAGGCACCTTGATAAGGAATCAATCCTTCCCAGTGTGGTCTGCACAAAGCCCAGTGGAGACAGGAGGACCAGAAGTTCAAGGTCATCTTCAGCTATATACTGTGTTGACTCCAGCCCATTCATTACACGAAATTCTATCTTTAAAAAACAAAAAGGGAGGGGGTCAGGTGTGGTACTGTGTGCCTTTAGATCTCAGTATCCAGAGTGAATCTCTGTGAGTTCTAGGTCAGCCTGACTACACAGTGAGTTCCAAGGCCAGCCAGGGCTGCATAGTGAGACCTGTAAATATTTTAAAAGTTAATCGTTCATAACAAATTATCTGTTTTTATTTGGTTGGTTTGGTTTTTCGAGACAGGGTTTTTCTCTCTGTAGCTTTGGAGCCTGTCCTAGATCTCGCTCTGTAACCAGGCTGGCCTTGAACTCTCACAGAGATCCGCCTGCCTCTATTTCCCCAGTGCTGTGATTAAAGGCACCACCACCACCAACTGGCCTTGTTTTTTTTTTAATTAAAAAACATTTTTTATGCGTATGGGTATTTTGTCTACATGTAAGTCTGTGCACCACTTGTGTACCTGCTACCCAAGAAAGTCGGACAGGACTTTACACTCCCTGGAACTGAGATTCCAGATGGTTGTGAGCTGCCATGTGGGTGCTGGGAATTGAACCTAGATCCTCTGAAGAACAGCCAGTGTTTTTAATTGCAGAGCCATCTCTTCAGCTCTTTAAGTATCGTTCTTAGCACATTAAAACAATTTGCAATGTCTCAGAGTAAAAAAAAAAATCAACTTTAACATCAAGAAAACTTTCTGGATTAACAATAAAAACAGACTTTCTATGAGTATATAAATGCAAACAAAGGTCGGGGACCAAAGCTGCACCCAACAGCTATCCCAATTCCAAACAGCCCTTTCTCACCACAGAGAGAACACATCCCTATAACTCTAAGAAAGTGCTCACTGACTCTGATCTAACAGCTGGAGACTGTGAACATACAACCTGTTCACAACATTCAAGTAACTTTAAAAAGGTCTGGCATCACACCAAACAAGTGAGCAACGTGATCCAGTCACAGAAGAATGCATGACCGAGAAGATCTGACTGATACATGTCCCAAACTTACAGTTTCCACACAACACTTCCTCCCCCATTGCCTTGCCCTTTGAACCTGTCTTCAAAACAACTGCACTGCATACCCCACTGCCACCTGTCACCCTACAGACAGGCCTGGGCACACTTGCACCTGCTGAGGGAGTCATTTCTGTACCAGTGTTCCTCTGCAATGACTTACTCTCCTCATAGAACTGAAAACCACACAGGATCCCGGTCCACTCCAAAGAAGACACATTCTGAGGACCACTCTCTGAACACATCACCTCAGTCTCATCCTACAGCACTCCCAGCTCATCACTTTCACATGCCCATCGCTGACTCCTACCAGGGTCAATCAGCTGCCTAGGAGTACCTCAACTCCAGCTCAAGTAGAGATGAGGACACAGGCTGAAAAAGGAGACACATGTCCCCAGGAGTCACCTGTTCCTCTCCCCCAAAACTGTTCTGAAAGCAGCCTAGTGTCAAGAGCTCTCATCAGTCCTATAACTCTGCAGACAGCTGCTAACTAAGATAATATCCTCCTCATATAATCCATGTCAGAAACATTTTTTAAAAAGTGCTCAAAGGTTAAGAGTACTCCTTGCTTTTCCTTGGGACCCTAATTTGGTTCCTGGCACCTATATCAGGTGGCTCATAACCACCTGTAACTCAAGCTCCAGGGGATCTGAGACTCTCTCCTGACCTTTGAGAGCACCCACGATCACACGGGATTTATTCACACACACACACACACATATATATAAATGTATAAACAAATAAATATAAAGAAAAAAGGAAACATAAAACAGGTCCTTGATTCCATCTCTTATGGGGACCTTGCCTTGCCTGCAGGGTTTTCACTGGAGATGAAAATGCATTCTGTTCCATGACAAGCACCTCACAGCCTGGATGTGGCACAGCCTGAAGAGATGACTGCAGTTAAGAGCACTTTTTGCTCTTCCAGAGAACAGGGGTCAGGTTCCCAGCATTTATGGTGGCTAAGAACCATCTATAACTACAGTTCCAGAGGAACTGACGCCCTCTTTTGGCCTTCAAGGGCACTACACAACATGATGTACAGACAGGCATGCACCCATACATATAAAATAAAAACCATTTTGTTTTTTGAGGCAGGGTTTCTCTGTGTAGCCCTGGCATGTGTCACCACAGCCCAGCTAAAAATAAATCTTAAAAAAAAAAAAAGCCAGGAGGTGGTGGTGCACATCTTTAATCCCACATTTGGGAGGCAGAAGGCAGAGGCTGGCGGATCTCTGAGTTCCAAGTTGGCCAAAGAATACAGAGAAACCCTGTGGGTATGGGGGTAAGAAATGTGTTAAGGCCTAGTTGTGGCACACCTTTAATCCCAGCACAAGGGAAACAAGTAGGTAGATCTCTGTGAGTTCAAGGTCATCCTGGTCAAGTTCCAGGCCAACTTTTAAAAAAATTTTTTTTGGATAATTTGAAAATCTGAAGCCACTTTTTTGCATGCTTTCTAAATTTCCCGGACAGATGCAGCACCCCTTGGAAAACCTAAAGCACCCTAAATTCTCCTCAATCCCCATGTCTCCTCTAACCAAACCACGTCTCTTTTTTCCAAAAGGGAGGTCTCCAAGCCTCACCCCAGCAGAGTACCAGCCCTCAATAAGGGCAAACCACAGAGCTTCTTCTAAGTAGGTGTTTTCTGACAGGACACAACATTTCAAAGAATGTGGTCATCTGCCCAAAGAAATATAATGTCCCTCTTCCTCTGATATGGCATAGTTATACTTAGGAGGCTCACGCTCCAGGAAGACACCCTGGCCAGTGGCACTGAGGACTTCCTCACTCCCTAAACTGCCCACAGAGCCTCCCCTGGGAGATCCTCACATGACAGACAGGGAGACACTGGATTCTCTGCCCAAAACCAATCTGTTACTTATGAGTCATGTACTTGACCTCTCTTACCTTAGTTTTCTTACCTGTAAAATGGAAATATTATCTATCTCACAACACAATATGAATGAAGTATATGTCTAAACATCTGCCTTGAAGAGCTCAATAAACGGTAACTTAAAAAGTATGGCCCACCTTAAGGGCAGACTGAGCTAGGCCTATTTCCACAGCCTCAAGTCATATTGTTGGCTTACAAGTGTAAAGGGGAAAGGCTTTGAGGAAGGTTAATTGAGACAGTGTCAGCATGCCAGGTTAAAGTTCAAATGCAAATACACTTTAATCATGCAAATCTTCCAGTCCTCAAGGAAAAGCCATCACGGGAGCCATCTCTGGGAAACAAGGCATAGTCTCATAAGTGGGGGGGGACTCTAGATGACGAGGATGCAAGGCCTAGTTCTCATTTTCTTACGGAGAAGTCTATCACTTACTCTGTAACTCTCTTCTGCTCACTAGATTATACAGTGCTTTCAACACTGAAAAAGCTGCCTGATGAGGAAACTGCAGGTATCAAATGCCCATCATGGAAGTACCAAGACCACGGAAGAAAATACACTTTTCCTCTGCACCGACACCATCAAATGCACCTTATACACTGCAACAGCATCATGGTGTAAAAGTTCACTTCATAAGCATCCACGACACTGTCACTCTGACTTCCACGACTCATGTTTTTGCCTGCTAGCCCAAGCGCCCCAGGGTAAAGACACAAGTGTTGCAACACCCTTTTGCCTTTCACCATTTTTCTCAACGGGATAGGTCCTCCTCCTTTTAGAACTTGGATTAATTATCACCCATCTCTACAAGGGGAGGCTATAACTTGGAAGCCCACAGATGAACTGCAGAAAACTCAAGAGCCTCCAGTAGCCACAAAATTCAGAGCAGCTGTGCACGCTTCTCAAACGGGGCCCATACTTTCAAATCTCAAAGGGGCTCCTGACCCTCCAGAAACATTTAAAAGCCACTACCACAGCCGCAGCCGAGACCATACTGGAGCAAGTGAGTTTCTTGGGTCCGCCTGAGTAAAGAGATCTACAACTCCCTTCCCGCCCCACCCCACCCACAAGGAAGGTAGGGGGAAGGATCGAGCCCAAGAGCTCTGAACGTACAGGGCAAGCAGGTGGCCGCTAACGACAGCCCTAGCCCAAGGGGGTGGGGATCTGCCTTTGAACCAAAGTTTGCTAGGTGTCTGACATCCCATCAGCCACCTCATATCGCACAGAAGGTGGACGAGCTGATGCACCTTGAGCTTCAGAACTCTAAAACAGAAACTACAACTACGGATACTTTTAATAACACAGAGAAAACAGAAACATTTCACCCAACAAGTGGTTAGTTTTGTTTGTTTTTTTTTTTTCCCCTCTAAAACCCCTCCTCCCTGTCAAACTCAGGCTGCCCTCACTGGGGCCTCTAGGCCCGGCCTCCCAGGGCTTCCCACCTCACTGAGCGCAGAACCACAGGCAAGAGGAGCCCCGAAATGCCCCGCTGACCAGAGTCTGGAGAGGAGCCGCCAGCATCAGGTGTTACAAGCAGAAACTCCCATCGCCTGCTTCCCAAGACCCTCCTTCAGGTAAAGGCCAGAGGCTGCTCCTCCGCAGGCCAGACCTCAAGGTAAGCCCAGAGGCTCGGCTCCAGGCTGCGCGGAGCCGAAAACAAACTTTCCAGGCACTTCCACCCCGCCCGGCTGGGTGACACCTCCCGGCCTCCCCCGCCCTCCGCGCCCTGTCAGCGCCCCCGGCTGCCGCCGCCAGCCCGAGCCGGGGCCCGCGCTCCCCGCCGCGGCCGAGAGGCACCCTCGGACGGCGCCAGCAGTCCTGCCCGCCACCCAGCCGCAGGTGAGGCGCCGCCCGGCCCGCGGCACCGGGCCGCCCCGCCTCGCCTTAGCAGAACCCGGGCGACCGCCACGCTCCCGGGTAACGGACCGGCGCGCCCTGCAGCCGCCGCGCGCTCACCAGCTGGCTGGTGGTCCTGGCCATGAGCCCCGCTTCGGCGCGGGCGCCTCCCCCGCAGCGTTGCGCTGCTCGGCGCCTCCTCAGCGTCCTCCTCCCCGCGGCGGAGCCCCAGCAATGGCCGCCCTCATCCTGCGCCCGCCCCGCTGCCTGCCGCCCCCAGCGCCACCCCGCCCCCGCGCGACGCTGGGTGGGACTTCCGCAACGCAGACGCCGCTGCCCACGTCCATTGGTCAGTATACCTATCACTCGCCTCGGGCCGGGAGTGCCCCGCCCCCGCCCAGGAGCTGCATTTCCGGGTTGGGTCCCGGCGCGCCTGTAGAGGGGGACCGAGCGAGCCAATCCGTGGAGGCGGGGAGGGGCCGGGTCTTGAGCGCCGAGCTGTCATCCGCGTTCCAGGTCAGGTAAACTGAGGCTGGCCGGCCAGCTGGCCAAGGCTTGCCTGGGGCAGCAGCAAGGCTGGGCTTGAACCCGCTGCCTGGACTCCTTGAGTTTCTTTGAGTCCCAGCTCACGAATGATCCGTGAGAGCGGTTGGGCTATACTATTATTGGAAGCAGAAAACAAGCCGCCGTCACTGACAGCCTCGGAAACTGTTTGTGCCTATATTTTGGTGGGTGCCTTTTTTCTTTTTGGATGTCTTTGTGACCTTGCTTTTCTTCTTATTTCCTTTTCTCTCAACAGGATAGCTTGCAGCAATCCTCCTGTCTCAGCCTCCCAACTGCTGAAATTATAGGTGTGAGCCGCCACACCCTGCCTTAGTTATTATTAATGACAATGCTGTTGTTTTATAATTGTGGTGAAAATACAAATTTTACAATCTTTACTTTTTAAAAAAAACTTTGTTGTCGAGCGGAGGTGGCACACGCCTTTAATCCCAGGCAATCGGGAGGCAGAGGCGCTGGGGCAGGAGACTCTCTGGGAGTTCAAGGCCAACCTGGTCTACAGCGCGAGTTCCACGACAGCCAGGGCTACAGAGAGAAACCCTGTCAGGAAAAAGAAGGAAAAAAAAACGTTTTGTGCTTAGTGTATAGTGTATGTGTGTGCGTGCTTGTGTGTGGATGCCAGGTGTCTTCTATCCCATTCTCCCCCCGGAGCTTGCCAATTCTGCTAGGCTAACTGGCCAGTGACACACTTTAATCCCAGCACTTGTGGGGTAGAGGATCTCTGAGTTCGAGGCCAGCCTGGTCTACAAAGTGAATTACAGGACAGCCAGGACTACACAGAGAAGCCCTGTCTCAAAAAAAACAAACAAAAATAAATGGGGCATCTATATCATTCCCCTTCCAAATAAGGCTTCGAGAACGTTGAGAGAGAGGGAAAGGAAAGAATGTAGGAGTTGTCAAACGGGGAAGAACGCTGAGAAATGCCGTCTCCTGAGTACGTGGCCGAGAGGCTCAGGCGCTCCCGGCAGCTGCGGCCACCTGACAAGATCAAGCAGTCACAGCTCCAGCGAGGAAGGAGAGGGCCTCACAAGGCCCCACACCTGTCTGAGGGATTGCAGGAACTGATAGCCTCTGGGAAAGAGCCTTTTTTCTCTGAAGGTGTGGCCACTGGAAGATTGTCCACGCTCAAATGGATGACCCACACACGTTCACATAGACAGCACTAACCAAACTCAGTAGGTTACTAAAAATATACTGCTCCCTGCCCCCGCTCACAAGACGGTTTAACATCAAATGAAGTCGAGTGTACCTGTTGAGCCTTCTAACCTTGTAGGAGAATCAATTGAGTCCAGGAGTTCAAAGCCAATCTGAAGCCTGGCAGTAATGGTGCACGCCTTTAATCCCAGCACTCAGGAGACTGAGGCAGGTGGATCTCTGTGAGTTTGAGGCCAGGAAGTTCCAGGACAGGCTCCAAAGCTACAGAGAAACCCTGTCTCAAAAAAACAAAACAAACAAAGAAAAACAACAAAGCCAACCTGGGTTTGTTTTTTGTTTTTTTTTTTTTGTTTTTTTTTTTTTTTTTTTGAGACATAGAGCAGCCAGCATGCATTCAGTAAACTCATGATCCCACATAAGCAGGATGAATTGCGAAACAGTGATGACATCAACAGCAACTTTATACTGACTCTCAGTGAGGAATCTCCTAGATCTTCTATCCTAAAGCATCACTAACATTGTTATCCCAGTTTTCAGATGAGGAAGCATTCACTGGAGTGGCAGTTCTACAGTTTGCAGTGCCAGAATAGGGACCTAGGCATCCATCCTCTAGTGGATGTATAATGTATGTCAACCCCTAAAGATACAGCCCATAGAGCTGGAGAGATGGCTCAGTGGTTAAGAGCATTGCCTGCTCTTCCAAAGGTCCTGAGTTCAATTCCCAGCAACCACGTGGTGGCTCACAACCATCTGTAATGATCTGTAATGAGGTCTGGTGCCCTCTTNTATATGTGTGTGTGTGTATATATATATATATATATATATATATATATATATAGAGAGAGAGAGAGAGAGAGAGAGAGAGAGAGAGAGAGAGAGAGAGAGAGAAGATACAGCCCATAGCGACCCACCATATGTTTATAGGCCTTAAAACAACAAATGGGGCTGGGCAGTGGTGGCACATGCCTTTAATTCCAGCACTGGGAGGCAGAGGCAGGCAGATCTCTGTGAGTTCGAGGCCAGTCTGGTCTATAGAAACAAAAAGGCTAAGAGATGGCTCAGTGAGTAAAATGCTTGGCTGTAAAGGCATGAAAACCTGAGCTTGGATCCTCATAGTCATGTAAAGCCAGCCACTACTAAGCTCATCTGTAAGCTCAGTATTCCAGTGAAGAGAATCCCTAGAGACTTGTGAGCCAGTTATTCTAGACCCTGAACATGGCTCAGCAGGAAAAATACTTGCTGTACAAGCCTAAGGACCTGAGTTTAATCTAGCCTAAGACAGGTGATGACTGACTCCATACATGTGTATATCCCCATCATACACATGCAATATAATAAGTTTCTTAAATTTTTATTAGATTTATTCATTTTTAAATATATCATATATATAGTGTTCTGCCTGCATGTATGCCTGCAGGCCAGAAGAGGGCACCAGATCGCATTACAGATAGTCGTGAGCCACCATGTGGTCACTGGGAATTGAATTCAGGACCTTTGGAAGAACAGTCAGTGCTCTTAATCTCTGAGCCATCTCTCCAGACCCCAGTTTATTCATTTTTTATGTTGTATGTTTCTTGCATGTTTATCTGTCTGTATACCCCATGTGTGCTTGGTGCCCACAGAAGTCAGAAGCAGGTATTGAATTACCTGGAACTGGAGATTGTTGTGATCAACCTGTGAGTGTTCAGAAAAAGAGCAACAAGTATTCTAACCTCTGCCATTTCTCCAGCCACATGGGTACACACACACACACACACACACACACACACACACACTGGGAGGGGGGGTTAAAGCATCAGGTGACTACAAATAATTCCGAGTGCCCTGAGGTCTCTTTCTTTCTTTTTTGGTTTTTCGAGACAGGGTTTCTCCGTGGCTTTGGAGCCTGTCCTGGAACTAGCTCTGTAGACCAGGCTGGTCTCGAACTCACAGAGATCCGCCTGCCTCTGCCTCCCAAGTGCTGGGATTAAAGGCGTGCGCCACCATCACTCCTGAGGTCTCTTTCTATCCATGCTGTCTTGACCGTCCATCCTTCCTTTAGCACCCAGCACTATGTTGAAAGACTTTGAGACACCTTAGCACTACTGCACCCCCCTTCCTGGGAACCAGGTCCCTAGTAACCAGCCACGCGTGCACGGGAGCTTTGAGTACTTTCCATCCCCATTGTAGTCTTTCTCCAATAGACCCGGACCCTGGAACTGGGGTGAGACGACCTGCAGGTGTTCCTCCTTGTAACCGCCATAACATTGATCAAGTAGAGTTAGCTGACCATTGTATGAACTAGTCAAAACAGTTGACAAATGATTTTTGGACTTTCCCTTTGATTCTGTACTACCCCCTCCCTGAATTTGTGGTTTTTTCCTTTAAAAGAGCTTGTAATAGACAAAGCAGGGTCCTTCTCCTCTCGAGGCTGAGGGACCTCTGCCGTGGCAGAATAAAAATTCCTCTTGCTATTGCATCAACCGTGCTGTGAGTGTCTCTTGGGGCGACCTCCTCCTTGGTGGGGCTTTAGGGCCCAACATT
>NW_026067891.1:4814108-4819027 GCF_014885135.2 Alexandromys fortis | reverse complement strand
TTAGCACTACTGCACCCCCCTTCCTGGGAACCAGGTCCCTAGTAACCAGCCACGCGTGCACGGGAGCTTTGAGTACTTTCCATCCCCATTGTAGTCTTTCTCCAATAGACCCGGACCCTGGAACTGGGGTGAGACGACCTGCAGGTGTTCCTCCTTGTAACCGCCATAACATTGATCAAGTAGAGTTAGCTGACCATTGTATGAACTAGTCAAAACAGTTGACAAATGATTTTTGGACTTTCCCTTTGATTCTGTACTACCCCCTCCCTGAATTTGTGGTTTTTTCCTTTAAAAGAGCTTGTAATAGACAAAGCAGGGTCCTTCTCCTCTCGAGGCTGAGGGACCTCTGCCGTGGCAGAATAAAAATTCCTCTTGCTATTGCATCAACCGTGCTGTGAGTGTCTCTTGGGGCGACCTCCTCCTTGGTGGGGCTTTAGGGCCCAACAATGTCACCCTGTGTCCTCTATGGCCCCTGGTCGCCTTCTTCCTCAGCTGCAGAGGACCCCATTGGAGGAACATTCCATTAACAGGTGGGATGTTTATAAACCCACATATTGATAAATCTCTACTAACATACCAAGTATAAAATGGTGCCAGTTTTGTTCTGTTCTCATGAGCCAGGTCCTACACCAAACTCCAGACACACCCTTACTTGCTCTCTTGGATAAATTTGTATTAGTGGGTCAAAGTGCAGTTCATTACTGCTAAATCGCCTGCCGAGTTCCACAAAAGACATTCCAGGTTGCACTCCTATCCAAAGAATTCACAAAGACCAGCCAGAGGGGACAGAGCTCCTGCCAGCATACACCCTGGAAGGCTTTGTCAGCCTGAAACTTGGTGGCCCTATGAGCAGCAGGTACTGTGGTCATTCCCACTATCCACGTGAGGAAACGGAGGCTGCACTGACCACTCTTACGGAGTTAGATCTCAGAATGCAGGTTCCAAAACCAGACCCAGCCAATTCTACTCAACTGCCTCCCAATCCTGTCAGTTTTATTTAGGTCTTGCTTGTTTTGAGAGAATACTAACCACTTTATATGATTACTCTTTTATATGATTAACATGAAAATGGTTAATATTCACTGCCATTTTATACATGAAACCATTAACAACACTCTACAATAACTACTGAGTATTGATACATACATTGCTATAGGTGTGTGGGTGTGAGAAAGAGATCATACTCCCTTTCTCAGAAAGTTACTGAAAGATGTGTTCCATCAAAAATAAAGGAACAAACCAAGAAAGAAGATATGAGAGTCACAGAAGAAACAAAGAATACACAGGAACAGAGTGTAGGGAAACCCCAGGTCCTCTGTGTCCTTTCAACAGTCACTGAGCCTCCCCTGTGCCAAGCACTGTGCTTGGTAATTCACCAGTGAACTAAACACACAAAGTTTTCCTGTGGTATTCTGGTACTAATACAGGAGTGGGGGAAGAGAGAAAACTTAATCAGCAAATTTTATAGCATATTAGAAGGTAATAAGTCTTGTGGGGAAGAACAAAAATCAAATCAGTGGAGTTGAAGTGCACAGAGAGGAGGTAAAAGTTTAAATGGAGCCAGGCAGTGGTGGTGCACGCCTTTAATCCCAGCACTCGGGAGGCAGGGGCAGGTGGATCTCTGTGAGTTCGAGCCCAGTCTAGAAGAGCTAGTTCCAGGGACAGGAACCAAAAGCTACGGAGAAACCCTGTCTCTAAAGAAAAAAAAAAGGCTACAGAGAAACCCTGAAAAACCAAAAAAAAAAAAAAAAAAAAGAAAGTTTAGATGGAAAAAGCCAAGATAAGACCTGTGGGCCAGAAGCACCCAGACCCTAAGTATGCAGGCTTCCTGAGTACTCCAGAGAAATACTTTAAAAGGTAGGTTCTCAACACATAGAAAGCTGAGCTGAGAAGATGAAAATTGAAAAAACTCCACAGGGGGGAGGGGACAACCAAAACCTCTGAGCCCCTTTAGTGCCTCTCCTGCTGTGTGTGATATTTACAGACATGATCAGGTGCTGACTCAACCCTGAATCATCAGGCTCTCTTGACATGAGGCTGGAGCTGTGGCCGGGTATTCAGCACGAAAGCAATATATAGCCACAAATGACGACTCAAGATATAGACACTACTGAGAAAGATGGACATAAAAAGCAGGAAGACAGGGAGGTTGCTGATTTTATCACAGTCTTTTTTGAGCTTTTTTTTTTTTTTTCATTTTAAACTTTATATGTATGGGGATTTTACCTGCATGTATGTCTGAATACTATTTGTGTGCCATGCCCAGGAAGGTCAAAAGAGAGCATCAAATGCCCTGAACTAGAGTTAAAGATGGTTTAAGTTGCTGGGCGGTGGTGGTGCACACCTTTAATCCCAGCACTCGGGAGGCAGAGGCAGGCGAATCTCTGTGAGTTCAAGGCCAGCCTGGTCTACAAGAGCTAGTTCCAGACAGGCTCCAAAACCACAGAGAAACCCTGTCTCGAAAAACCAAAAAAAAAAAAAAAAAAAAAAAGATGGTTTAAGTAAGTTGTCCTGTGACTGCTGGGAATTGAACCTGGTCATCAAGAACAGACAGTGTGTTTAAAGCTGAGTCATCTCTCCAGGCCCACTATTTGGTCCTTTATCTAGTGACACAAATCAAAATTGATAAAAATGGAGCTGGGCATGGTGACTAACTTCTGTAATCTCAGCACTCAGAAGGCTGAGGCAGGAGGCTCACCAACCATACTTGAGAAACTCACTCCTGAGTGTGCCCCTGCTTTGTATGCTGAGGATTAGAGCCACAGCCTCCCTCCTTCGAAGCAGACGATTTACCATTGAGCAGCATCCTTGGTCCTGACAGCAGAGATGAGAGAAAGGGGCCCTGCATTTAATGGGCAAGGGGTGAGGCACATGGAGGGTTTAGAGGGCAGAGAGGGAAGGGGAAATTATAGGCCTATATTGTAATTTTTAAAAAATATATTCAATGGGGCTGGAGAGATGGCTCAGCAGTTAAGAGCACTGCCTGCTCTTCCAAAGGTCCTGAGTTCAATTCCCAGCACCCACATGGTGGCTCACAGCCATCTGTAATGAGATCTGGTGCCCTCTTCTGGCCTGCATGCAGACAGAATACTGAGAATACGGTATACATAATAAATACATAAATACTGTATATATAATAAGTACATAAATGTATACATAATAAATAAATCTTTAAAATATATATATATATATATTCAAAAGCCGGGTGATGGTGGCGCACACCTTTAATCCCAGCACTTGGGAGGCAGAGACAGGCGGATCTCTGTGAGTTCAAGACCAGCCTGGTCTAGAGAGCTAGTTCCAGGACAGGTTCCAAAGCCACAGAAAAACCCTGTCTCGAAAATATATATATATATTCAAAGCTGGGTAGTGGTGGCAGTGGCACACACCGTTAATCCTAGCACTTGAAAGGCAGAGGTAGATAGATCCCTGAGTTACAGGACAGCTGCAGCTACACAGGGAAAGACTGTTTTGAAAGAAAGAATGAAGAGAGAGAGAGAGAGAGAGAGAGAGAGAGAGAGAGAGAGAGAGAGAGAGAAGACCAAAAAAAAAAAATTAAGCCGGGCGGTGGTGGCGCACGCCTTTAATCCCAGTACTTGGTGGGGGAGGCAGAGGCAGGCGGATCTCTGTGAGTTCGAGACCAGCCTGGTCTACAAGAGCTAGTTCCAGGACAGACTCCAAAACCACAGAAAAAAAAATTAAAAAAAAAAAAAAAAGAAAAAAGAGCCGGGCTGTGGTGGCACACACCTTTAATCCCAGCACTCTGCGAGGCAGAAGCAAGCGCACCACAGTGAGTTCAGGGCCAACCTGGTCTACAAGAACTAGTTCCAGGATAGGCTCCAAAGCTACAGAGAAACCCAATAAAAAAAAGAAAAAAAAATGGCTGCTCTTCGAGAAGACCTAGGTCAATCCTAGCACCCACACAGCAGCGCACAACTGTCTAAAACTCCAATTCCAGAAGATCTGACTTCCTCACACAGACATACATGCAAGCAAAACACCAACCAAGACTCAACCAAATAAATTGAACAAAATAGATGATGAGGGCTAGGGACGTAGTTCCAAGGGAGAGGAGCTGACCTAGCATGCTTGAGGCTCTCTGAGTTTAACCCCAGGACCACTAAAATAAAAATGAGATAAGACAGGAAGGAGGAAAAGGTTCAGTGGATACAGTCCTTGTTACACAAGCATGGGAACTGGAGTTTGGATCTTGTGAACCCACTTCATAGGGAGGGTACTCAACACTCAAAGGTAGAGACAGGAGATTCTTGGGGGCAAACAGCTGACTTGCCTAGTCTATTCGTAAGCTCTGAGTTTGTTTGAGAGATCCTGCCTCAATAAATAAAAGTGGAGAGTCGTCAAGGGAGATGACACCCAGGTCAACTTCAGGCCTCCACATGCATCCACACACACATACTAACAACCTTGTTTATTCTGGAGATTGAAACCCAAGGAACAGAGCAAAGTTCTAACAGAAAAAGAGTAAAGTTAAAGAAGCCAGCCAAAGCAGGTATGATGGCACAGGCCTTCAACCCTAGCACTTGGGAGGCAGAGGCTGGCGGATCTCTGTTGAGTTCAGGACAGCCTGATCTATGAAGTGAGTTCCAGACCAGTCAGGGCTACATAGTGAAACCCGGTCTCGAAAAGTCAAACTAATTTTTTTTCAAAGTAATAAAAAAGAATTAAGTTAATAATAATAATTTTTAAAAACTGCCAGGCTATATAGATTCAATGCAATCCCCATCAAATTCCCATCAAAATTCTTCACAGATCTGGAGAAGACAATAATCAACTTTATATGGAAAAACAAAAAACCCAGGATAGCCAAAACAATCTTATACAATAAAGGAACGTCTGGAGGCATTACCATCCCTGACTTCAAACTCTATTACAGAGCTACAGTATTGAAAACAGCTTGG
>NW_026067891.1:4781366-4812272 GCF_014885135.2 Alexandromys fortis | reverse complement strand
ACTTGGGAGGCAGAGGCAGGCGGATCTCTGTGAGTTCGAGACCAGCCTGGTCTACAAGAGCTAGCTAGTTCCAGGACAGGCTCCAAAGCCACAGAGAAACCCTGTCTCGAAAAAAAACAAAACAAAAACAAACAAACAAACAAACAAAAAACCTGCCAGGCAATGGTGGTGCACACTTCTAATCCCAGCACTTAGGAGACAGGCAGATCTCTAAGTTCAAGACCAGGCTGGTCCACAGGACAAGTCCCAGGACACCCAAGGCTGTTACACAGAAAAACCCTGTCTTTTTTAATATGTATACAATATTCTGTCTACATGTATGCCTGCAGGCCAGAAGAGGGCACTAGACCTCATTACAGATGGTTGTGAGCTACCATGTGGTTGCTGGGAATTGAACTCAGGACCTTTGGAAGAGCAGGCAATGCTCTTAACCGCTGAGCCATCTCTCCAACTTTATATTTTTTTAAATCCAACAATGGCTGGCAAGATGGCTCAGCAGGTAGAGGCACTTGCTGCCAAGCCAGATGACCTGAGTCCAATCAAGGGACCCACACAATGAAAGAGAGAACGGACTCCTAAAAGTTGTCCTCTAACTACCATACAGGCTACGACACACACACACACACACACACACACACACATACACACATACATATAAAATATGTGTAAAAATCCACTGAATGTGAGGTGGGATGCTGGGAGATGCAGGGCAGTGGCAGACTGACTGACTCCCTGAGATCCAAGGATCATTCTCTGGTAGAGACAAAATGAGATGTGGCGGCAGTCTCCTTTAATTTTAGCATTCTGAAGCCTAAGGTAGGAGGAGCTCAGGTTCAAGGCCAGCCTTGGTCATGGAGTGAACCCCTCTCATAAGTGGGGGAAATACAGCGGATATGTTCCCTGCTACAGGTATGTGGCAGGCCAATAGATGGCTGAACTGGTCGAAGTAGGTGGCAGCACCTGCTGCCAATCACGATGGCCTGCGCTGTGTGAGGACCACACACAGAAGAGAACCGACTGCTACTGGTGCTCCTCCAACCCCCACAGTTGCACCACGGCACACATATACCCACACCACGTACACCTACACAAAATAAAATAGTATTTTTCAGGTAAGGACTTGCTATTAAGCCTTGGTCAGCCTAGAACTCACTATATAGGCCAGGCTGGGCTTGAATTCATGGAGACCTGCCTGCCTCTGCTTCCTGAGTACTAGGATTACAGGTCTGTGAGGCCTGTAAAAAAATGTAAGTGTATATAGTTTTTTGTGCATGTTGGGGTGTTGGGAATCAAATTTAGGAACATAGTAGACAAACGCGCTACTTCAGAAGTACAAGTTCAGACCCCAATAAATTGATGAAAAATTAAAAATTAGCCAGGCAGTGGTGGTACAAGCCTTTAATCCCAGCACTCAGGAGGCAGAGGGAGGCAAATCTCTGTGAATTCAAGGCCAGCCCGGTCTAAAGAGTGAGTTCCAGGATAGGCTCCAAAGCTACAGAGAGAAACCCTGTCTCCAAAAAACCAAAAACAAACAAACAAAAAACCAAAATAAAAGCCTAAAACGAGCCAGGAAATGGTTTATTTGATAAAATGATTGCCTTTCAAACCTAAGAACCTAGGTTAATTCCCCAGAGACCACATAAAAATCTTAGGCATGGGGGCTGGAGAGATGGCTCAGTGGTTAAGAGCATTGCCTGCTCTTCCAAAGGTCCTGAGTTCAATTCCCGGCAACCACATGGTGGCTCACAACCATCTGTAATGAGGTCTGGTGCCCTCTTCTGGCCTGCACAGACAGAATATTGTATACATAATAAATAAATAAATAAATAAACAAACAAACAAATAAAATATTTAAAAATATCTTGGGCATGGTGGTATGCTGGTTAAGATAAAAGGTGGGCTGGAGAGATGGCTCAGCAGTTAGAGCATATACTGATCTTGCAGAAGACCCAAGTTCAGTTCCCAGTGCCTGTTTAACTACGTAAAGATGTGTTGCATTTATTTAGATTGTGGAATGTTTAACTATGTAAAGGCGTTGCTGTTTCACCTTGCCTGTATAAGGCACCTAATTGGTCTAATAAAAAGCTGAATGGCCAATAGTTAGGTAGAGGAGGGATAGGCAGGGCAGGTGGGCAGAGATAAAGGGGAGCCAGTAAGCCAGCCCGGGCCCAGCCAGCAAGACACAGAAGAAGCAGGAAAGCAGGATGGACAGTACATACATGAAGTAATAAGCCTTGGGGCAGCACATAGATAACAGAAATGGGTTAAGTTAAAAACAAACTAGGTAGAAACAAGCCTAAGCAAAGGCCAAGTATTCATAGTTAACAATCAGTTTCCATGTCATGATTTGGGGAACTGCGTAGTCCAAGAAAGCCTGCTACAAGTACTCTCCTCAGGCTGCTCACAGCTGCCTGTAACTCTAGCTCCAGGAAGATCTGACACTTTTGGCTTAGAGAGCACCTGCACACGCGCGTGCGCACACACACGCACATGCTCACACAGGTTTTAAAGGCAACTCAGCTTGTGACAAGAGCAAGGAAAGGAGGCAGCAGGAAGCTGGAGGACAGTTCTGTCTCTAGGACCTTCACGGTAGCCAACAGGCAAGACCCAAGCCAGGTTGGGAAATGCTCTTACCTGGTCTGGTGCGGTTCGTTGGTACCTAAAGAAAAGAAGAGGGACTGGCTGCCCCTTCTGTGCCCAGAATCTCTTTTATCTGCAGAGTACCCCTGAGCCGCACATGTAGTGGCTTGGGTGACATTATGAGGTCATGGAGGGCAGGAGGATGATGGGAACCATCTTAGAAGGGGCTGGGAAGTGTCTGATGTGCACCTGGCTCATGCTGTTTCTCTCTTCACCAGTCCTCATGATGTGAATGAGGAAATGGAGGCTAGAAACTGACCCACACGCCCCATCTGGACAGTTACACACTTTATGCTGTGTAACATGTCCCAAAACAACCTCATGATGTTTTGGAGTTAGGAGCCCAGAAGTGGCCTGGACCTACGTTTAGGCTCTGGTTTCTCCTGATGCTGCTGGAACTCTGCATGACCGCCTGTGTCTTTAATCCCAACACTTGTGAGGTAGAGGCAGGAGGATCAGGGTTCAAGGCCAACCTCTAACACACAGCAAGCTTGAAGCTAGGCTTTGTCTGACCAACAAAACAAAACAAACAAAAACCCACAGCCATAAACACACAGCAAGCTTGAAGTTAGGCTTTGTCTGACCGACAAAACAAAACAAACAAAAACCCACAGCCATAGTTGAGAGGTCTGAAAGCTTGTGTGGGGTTGCTACCTCAGTGGGCCGCAGACCTCAGCTCCTCCCATGTGGGCGACCCCTACCACATGTTCGCCGCCAGACCAGCTGTCTCTCCTCGGACAGGCAGGCGTCTCACCTGGAAAACTCTCCACTTCAATTTGACAACAGACTAAAGGAAAAGTGTATCTGGCTCAATAAAACAAGGGAGACACCCTGCTGTGAAAACAGAGGAAAGGCAGGTTCGCCTGAAGCCATTCTTGTACTCCTTACAAAAGCTACCTGCGGAGGACGTTGCCCTCATAAAATAAACCCTACAGTAGCCGGCGTGACTGTCGCGGCTCCCAGCAGCACCCACCGGCTGAGTCTAGCCACTCCTCTAGCCCGTTGGTGCCTGCCACCTGACTCCAAGCTAGGGGGTTATCTCTTTCACGGTCGACCCCTCTTTCCGAGAGCTTGGTCTTGCCGCGACAGCGGAGGCAAAAGGACTCAGGTCATCCGGCTCGGGGCTCGAACCCGAGTTCCGCTGAATCCCGCAGGCTGCTGCCCAGCGCTGGCCGCCAGATGGTACCCGTGCGCTTCTCAGTACTCAAGCGTTGGCCTCCCGGGCACACCGGGTGAAACAGGCCGCCTCTGCCGCCAGGTGTCTCAGGAGCACTACCTCCCAACCTGTTCAGCCACCCACCACTACTGTGACTCAACTGACCTCAGGGAGTGGCTGTCCGCCCCCCCCAGTCCACACCCACACCACAGGCATGCCTAATGCGGCGCCACTGGGTGCCCCAGAAGCCCCAGACTGAAATAACCGGCACACCATTCTGTGAAAGCTCTCCAGCATTGAGCCATTGGCAGGGCAGCGTGTGGTTGTGGTAGGAGACTAATGCCAATGGAACGGTATGTCTGGAAAGTAATAGTTCCTGAGGTAATGGGGGCTATGACGGCATGACGAGTGTGCTTAGTGACTAAACCGTACACTTGAGAGCGGATAATGCAAGGCTGCATTTGGCTCAGTATACTGGCTGCTCTTCCAGAGGACCCTGGTTCAGTTCCCATCACCCACACAGCAGCTAACAGCCATGTGAACTCCAGTCCCCCAGGGGATCCAATTCCTTCTCCACAGGCATTGTACTTTTTACATGATGCACAGACATGAAGGCAGACAAAACACCCATGCACATGAAATAAAATCTTTTGTTGTTGTCTAAATCTTTATGAAATAAATTTTTTTAAACATTTATTTATTTATGTATTTATTATGTATACAATACTCTGTCTGTGTGTATGCCCGCAGGACAGAAGAGGGCATCAGACCCCACCACAGATGGTTGTGAGCCACCATGTGGTTGCTGGGAATTGAACTCAGGACCTTTGGAAGAGCAAGCAATGCTCTTAACCGCTGAGCCATCTCTCCAGCCCAAGATAACTCTTTTAAGCAGTTAAAGGACCGGAGAGACGAGATGGCTCAGTGATCAAGAGGACCTAGTTCAGTTCTCAGCACCCACCACATGCTCTGACATTCTCTTCTGGCTTTGGACACCTGAAAACACATAAACGAACAATGAACACAAATAAAAAATAAGGTAATTTAAGATAAGGTCTCTCTACATAGCCCTCCCTGGCTGCCCTTGAACTCACTATGTAGACCAGGCTGGCCTCAAGCTCAGTGATCAACCTACCTCTGCCTCCCAAGTGTTGGGATTAAAACCATGTTAATTTTAAGTGGCTGAAGTCATAAATTTTGGGTCTGGAGAGGTAGCTTGGTTGAGAGTGCTTGCTTATGCATGAGGCGTTGGCTCAAACCTCCAGCACCAAGTACATTAGATATGGTGCAGAGCTGTAGATCCAGCCCTCAGAAGGTGGAGAGAGGAGGATCAGGTTCTCCTCAACTACACAAAAATTGGAAGCTAGCTAGCCTTGGCTACAAGAGACTCCTCCCCAGTTTGCTGACATCATGCAGCCTAGGCTGGCCTCCAACTTGATATACAACCAAGGAGGATCTTGAACTCTTGGTTCTCCCGCCTCTACCTTCCAGGGGATTACAAGCATGCAAAACAATGCTGAACAATTTTATACTTTTTAAAGATTTGTTTTTACTATTTACTAATGAACATACAGCCATTCTCCTGCCTCTGCCTCCCAAATGCTGGGATTAAAGGGGTACGTCACCACCACCCATTTTAGGTTTGCTTTTAGCCAGACAGTGGTAGTGCATGCCTAACTCTCAGCTCGAGGCCAGCCTGGTCTACAGGTTCCAGGACAGCCAGGACTGTTACACAGTTTTTGTTATTTTTAATTATGTGTGTGTGCATGTCTGTGTGAAGGGATGTCCAGGGTGCTCTCACAGACCAGAGTCAGATCCCCCTGAAGCTAGTCTAGTTACAGTGGTTGCAAGCATCTCACGGAGGTGCTGGGGCTTGAACACAGGTTCTCTGGAAGAACAGTAAGTGCTCTTAAACACTGAGCCATCTCTCCGGCCCTGTTGGTTTTTTTTTTTTTTTTAATAAAAATAATTCAACCAGGTGGTGGTGGTGCATGCAGGAGGTCTCTTTGAGTTCAAGGCCAGTCTGGTCTACAAAGTGAGTTCCAGGACAAAGAAACCCTGTCTCTAACTGACCCCCCCCCCCAAAAAAAACTAATAAAACGAAATCCCTACAGCAGTTTCAGAGCCAGAGTCCTCCCTGGCTGTGTTCAGCATGTAAACCTGCTTGCCCCTGTCCATTGTTGAGGCAGTTCTGTCTACCTCAAAACCTTCCCAGCGCTAGTTCCCATCATTTCTGGGTAGCCCCCAAAACACAGCTCACTCATCTGACCGCCCCCACAGTTCCACCCAGAGCAGTAGTACGAATCCAGTGAAACTGGATCTGGGCAGGTCAGGGTCAGTTCTGTACTGGAAACAGAACCCAGGGCCTTATATGCACGGAAGGTAAGCTTGCTACTATGAATGCACCTTTCGACTCCAGGCTGAGTCCTGGTCACCAGAACTGTCCAGCAGCAGAACGCAGTGCCCGGTCCCCTCATCTGAGAAATGAGGTGACAAAGACAGGTAGGCCAACCATTGGGTTTCCGGAAGATGGGTGGAATGAGTCAACATTCACGAGAGTTTGGGAGTGAGGGAGGTTTCCATAGGCTGTTGAGTCCTGATGGGCTGGCCCCACGTGACTGACTCATGCTCACGTGGAGGGGTGTGGCAATGGGGCAGATTATTTTCTCCCCACTGAGTCTGGGATCCCTCAAGATGGCTTTCTTGTGTTGACAGTGTCCCAAGCGACAAGTGGGGTGTGGCCCTGCTCAGCAGCTATTAAAAGTGATTTATTTTGTTTGCCTACTTTTTTCTCTCTTTAAATATTTTTCAAACTTTGACCTGGTATACAAAGGTGGCTTATAAAGAAATACTTTATATACCTTTATATACCAAGTATATAAATGACGGGGTGGGGGCAACAACTCCAGGAAACAAATGCAAAGTGGAGGCATTCCAAGACCTGACCTCCAACCTCAGGCACATCTGCCTACTTCAATCACAGCCATCCTTAAAGTCAAAGGAATTCCCAAAGGCCGTGCAATGATGTTTCCAGGGAGCCTGTGGAACCACATTTCCCACGTGAGAGGAAGGCAGTCTAGGGTCCGGATACCCTGCACGGGTGGTACGAGCAGAGCAGGCAGGGCACACACAGGGTACCACAGCCACCAAACATGGGAATAAGGGGGATTTCTCAGCCCTTGGGGTCTTTGAAAGAAGACACCACAGGGAATGGAACTTTTGGTTATCCAAGAAGGTGCTAGGCAGGTCTGGCAGGTTAGGGAGCAGTGGGAGGAGTCCGAGGCTCAAACTGGAGGCCCTTAAGGCACCTATTCCTGCATTCATTGCTAAGTAACCCCAGGTCCCGAGGCCAGCATATGGACACTCTCCTGAATATTGCCGCAGAGAGTCTGGAGCTATGGCTTCCATTTTGCCCATCTAGCTCAGGGTCAGCCATCCACGATTACTGTCTCCAGCCTCTCCTAGTGGCTTCCCTCCAAGCTCATCCCACTCACTTCCCACCCAAACATTTTCCTGGGGGTCTGCAGGCCTCAAAACAGATCTGGCCTACAGAGGAGGTCCCGTATGGTATATCCAACCCTTCCTGGTCCCATAAGGCCCCAGGGTAACAGTGAACACCAGCAGCTCTGCAGAATATAAACAACTCAAAAAACAACTCCGATAAGGCAAATCCTGTTGTATTTACGCCTCCTACGCCTCTCCTTCAGTCGAGTGATGAGGTTGTGTGTGAGACCTGGGGCAAGGCTCCCAGCTTACTCCCTGGAGACCAGCTCCCTGGACTGCCTGGCCTGTCAGTGTCCAGCTGGAGCCAAATGTCCTCTCCAGTCAAGATCCTCAGTCACGGCCCAGCTTCCTCTGCCTGCCACACCAGTTCACCCGAGATATAAGTGGCCTGGACATGGAGGGTGTCGTCGAGCACCACAAAGTCTGCGGCAGAAGCAGAAGGTGAGAGGAGACACAGTGGGGCCATCTATATCTCCTTGTGGAGTCACTGAGTCATTTCTTATAACTGAGCTCTGAGGGAAAACTGAAGTCCAAGAACATGATTTGGACTGGTAGAGGAGCTGGAAGCAAGAGCTGGGATTAAAGGTGTGCGCCACCACTGCCCGACTTGATTGCCATGAATTAGAAACCAGCCTGGCCTGCATAGTGGCTTCCAGGCCAGTCAGCACTACATAGTAAGACCCCGTGTCTCAAGACAAAACAAAACAAATAAACAAGCAAGGACCAACCAGGAGAAGGCTGAGGGGGTAAAGGCGCTTGCCACCAAGCCTGACTGAGTTTGACTGGGACTCACATGGTAGAAGGAGAGAACCAACTACAGCAAGTTGTCCTCTGACCTCCACAGGTGAGCTGAGAAGATAAAGGTAGGAGTCTATGGTGGGAATGGCCCCAAGGGCAGGGGCAGAGAAGACCCACCCCCTTGAGCCGACTCAACCCCTCCAAGGGGCCTCACCTGCATCAGCACCGAAGTCCAGGCTCCCCTTGGTCTTCTCCAGCCCTAGCAGCTGGGCAGGGTGGAGGGACGCAGCTTCCAGAGCCAACTCCACACTACAGCCTGCTCAGGAACACACTGTGGTGAGCTTGGACTCCGCAGGCAGCAGCTTGGGGAGGACCCTCACTCCCTAGCTTTGGGAGACACTGCTTACCACTCTCTTCCAAGTTCTACAGGGAGCCCATTCTCTCAACAGACTAAACAGGGGACGTTAGAGTGTGCTCAGTGTTGTATGGTCATAGACCCTCCTGCCTACTTCAGGCAAAGAAGTCATACCTGGGCCACCATGTCACCAATCCAGCTGTCAACTGGAACCCTGTACTCTGAGCAGGGCCTAACTTGAGGCCCAGGGACCACACTCACTTTACGGTACCACTTCTTGCCAGGGTAGTTATTTCCTGTGTCCCAGGCCATGCCCAGCCCATTTGTGCTAGCATTGCCCGCACTCAGAATGCCACTCAACCTTGAGATGCTGACAGGTGTAGAGCAGAACCAGCTCTAAGCCCCAGAATGCCACTTTACTCTGCCCATGGACACTGCCCCTGCAGATTCCCACTATCCCATGTGTCTAGGCCTTGGCCCTTCTATGAGCAATGCGACCCTGCTCTTCCATCATTCTGCTCTAGTGACTGGCTGTTAGCATTCTTCCATAGCTGAGCTCTAGCAGGGAATGGCCATGATCACTTCCATCTGCCAGAAGTCACAGCTCCCCATCTCCCAGTTTACAGGTAGTTAGAGGAAGTCAGCAAAGAAGTCCAATTTCTCTAGCTTTCTTCTAGCTTTCCCCAGTTACAGCCTCCGCCCTCAGACACCTAGGAACACCAGCCCACTGACCTGTGGCCTGCAGGAAATGCCGGATGCACACATCCATGGGGGCTATGCTGCCGCACAGAGTCTTGGTGCCTTGAGAGCAGAAAGGCCAGGATTGGAGGAGAGGGTTTCTATGGGCCTGGTAACCCAGTGAGTAAATGAACAGGGCATACCCGAGGGAAAAGCCGAGACCACACATATGTGGGTACAGGAGTCACTCACCTGCAATGTAGGCTATGAGCCCATCTACCTCCACCTCCTGCTGTCCCAGCGTATGGCGGCCATTGCCCAAGCCCAGGGCAGGGACAGCATCCGTGACCAGCACCAGTCCTGGAGGAGGAGGCGGCTCAGGACCTGGCCAGCTGTTATCCTACTTGTCTCTACCCTGCCCAGCTACTCACCCTGGGGATGAGCCCGATGAGCAATGCGCAGAGCTGCGGGGTTAGTGTGTATGCCGTCAGCAATCATCCCATAGAAGATGCAGTGGCCTGGGGGAAGCTTGTCACTGGTGAGAAGTCCTACTATGCCTGGGTCCCGGTGGTGGAACTAGGCAGGGCAAGAGGGAATGTAACTGAGTGACAGTACTGGCCCGAGTCCTCGTCCACCCAGGAGCAGGGGTGACACTCACAGGCAACATGGCATTGAAAAGGTGGGTGATAAAGGTGGCTCCACTCTGCACTGCTACTTCTGCAGCCCCCAGGTCAGCCACTGAATGCCCTGCATGGAGGACCCAAGGTGAGCTTCTGCAGCAGCTGAGAACCTGAGCAGGCAACCCTGACGGGTGGCCTCTCACCTAGAGACACACGGATGCCTTGGGCTGTCAATGCCTGGATCACTTCATGGCTCCGCTCTAACTCAGGGGCAAGTGTCACAATGCGGACGTTGTCCAGGGACCCATATGTGGCCAGCACATCATGAAAAGCATTGTCTTCAAAGGAGCGGAGGTAGGCCTCAGGGTGTGCACCCCGCTTCTCTCGGCTGATGAATGGGCCCTCCAAGTGCACCCCTGAGAGGAAGGACAAGGGTGGTTCTAGAAGGCATTTCCACCTAGCAGTCCCACCCCAGTCCCTCGATCTGCCCTCCCTTCCCAACTGGGCATTTTGGAAGAAGTTAACCACTCACCGAGGACCCCTGCCCCATGGGGACCTCCACTCTTCACAGGAATCTGAGGAAGGACCTAGGGGGAACCAGCTGTTAAAGCCCTGCCCCCCACCTCCACACTGCTCAGCACCCAGAGGTCACAGTCCAACCAAGGTCAGATCTTCAGGTGAGGTTTAAGACTCTGGCCCGGCCCGGCCCAGCCCTACTGTCCTTCCCACCCCAGTGGTCAAAGCAGGAAGAAATGGCAACAGGGAACACTTGATACACTACCCTGAGGACCAGGAGGCAAAAGCATCCCCAGGCCGCAGAAGCATGATGGAGGCACCAAGGGCTGCTCCAACCTGCTCTGGCCTTCAAAGTGCTTCTGCCAAACAGCCCGGATAGAGTGGTCAAAGCCCTGAAAAAATGACTGCAGCCTCCCTAAGCTGCAGGACAAGGAAGCAGGTTGGAGGCAGCAGGAGGAAGGCAGGGCACAAGCAGAGGGCTGGAGGACTCCGTGCAGGAGGGGACAGGGCTCAGCCATTCTGATCAGGAAGTCCACAGCCTCGGGAAAGACACCAAGTATAGCCACAACCCTCCCTCTGGACCCTTCAGCTACGGAAGCCCCCAGACAAACAGTAATACCCTCCCTTGGGATTACTCACTCCCAATATAAATAAAGGGCAGTTAAGACCCTTCCGCTGAGTATGACAGTGTGTGCCTACAACCCCAAGCACTTGGCAGGAAAGCAGGCCAGCCTCAGCTACATAATAAATTCAAGGCCAGCCTAGGATACATGATACCCCGTCTCAAATTAACCAAAACCAAACCCATGCTTAGAAATCTGAGGACAAAGAATGGGAGAAGGGCAGTCAGTCAGACTCTGAGGAGCAAACAGGCGGACTCTGGACACATCTCCATTGGAGAGGGACTCAGGAAACTCAGGCCTCACAGAACCTGGCACTATGAGAAACAGGCTGGGGGCAGGACTGGAAAGGGGGCCTCAGTAGAGGCAGAATACAAATATTGAGAAGTTTACGTCCTAAAGGGTCTCATAATAGCTTCTTCTGGCCTTTAATCCCATCACTTGGGAGGCAGAGGCAGGCAGATCTCTTGTGAGTTCAAGGCCAGCCTGGTCTACAAGAGCTAGTTTCCAACACAGGCTCTGAGAAACCCTGTCTCCAAATAAAAATAAAAATAAAAATGCTCCCTCTGAAGAAAACAAGACTCTTCCCAGGGGATCGCACAAGTCCCAAGTCCCAGAGACAGGACCTTGGCAGCACAACCAGGGGTAACCCACAAAGCTTCCCTTGAAGGGTAGGTATTCCTTATGGCCTGCTAGTGCCAGCCACTAAACAGCCTACACTGAGTTCCCCAAGAAGCAGAGGAAGGAACACTAACAAGATGACCATGCCAGCAAAGAGAAGATGCCAAGAGAGGACACAGAAAAAAGCCAACATTAATACCCTCAGGCAATGAGGCCTTATAGCCATGAAGCCAGACAAGATGTCAGAGCAAAAATTGCTCCTCCAAACTCAAAGGTATGCAAGAATCCCATGGGATGAGTTCCAAGACAGAAGCTGAGGAAACATCTAGAAAGTGGTGCCAAGATGAAAGGGTGAGAGAAAGTAGTTCCCACAAAGGATCAAGGAATAAGCAGATGGCTTCCTACTTCTTAGCTACAACATGAGAAGCCTAAAGACAGCAGACACAGGCCAGGCATAGTGTAACACTCTGAGGCAAGGACAGAGTATGCCAGGACAAACAGGCCCACACAGAGTCCCTGTTTTTTTTTTTTTTTCCTGGTATTTTGAGACAGGGTTTCTCTGTAGCTTTGGAACCTGTCCTGGAACTCGCTCTTGTAGTAGAATAGGCTTGCCTCGAACTCACAGAGATCCTCCTGCCTCTGCCTCCTGAGTGCTGGGATGAAAGGCGTGAGCCACCACCACCCAGCTCGAGACCCTGTCTTAAAAAAACAAAATGGCACACAACAACAAGACAGTAGACATTGGAGATGCTGTGCACAGTGGTAACTATCTGCTGTCCCCATGCTCAGGAGATCACTTGAGCCCAGGAGTTTGAGACCAGTATACAACACAGTAAGACCCTCCATCAAAAAAAAAAAAAAAAAAAAAAGGAGGGGTAAATAAAGTGCAGCTGGGACATCCCAGTAGTTCTGGGCTTCGCAATGTAGCGCACTAACTTTGCTTAGCATGTACAAAGTCCTGGGACCAATCCTCAGCACCACAGACATGGTTTATTTTATAAGTGCCTGCATATTTGTTTGTAAGACACATGTGTACCCTCCTGGTACCTGTAGAGGCCAGAAGGAGGGACAAATCCCCTGGAACTGGAACTGCCGACAATTATGAGTCACATGATGTGGGTGCTAGAAACCAAACCTGAATCCTCTGCAAGAGCAAGTATACTTTTATGTCTGCCAGTCCCAAACTCAAATATTCCTCCTTTACCTCTAACCAAAACATGGATCGGGAGAATAAAGGCAGAGCTAGCAATGGTGGTGCAGCCTTTAATCCCCACTAGGAGACAGAAGCAAGCTGATCTCTGGGTTCCTGGAGGTCAAGGACAGCCAGGACAAACAAAAGAGAATAAAGGCAGGGCTAGAGAGACAGAGAGGCACAGTGCTGAAGAGCTTGTAGTACTTGGCAGCAGAGGGCTGGGTTCAGTTCAGTACCCACGTCGGGTGGTTGGACAACTCCAGCTTCAGGGGAACCAGACACCTCTGAGGGCACCTGCACTCACACGTACATGCTCACGTGCAGACACATGCATCTATACATAACTCAAAGTGATAAATCTTCAAAGAAGCAGCAGGAGCTGCCACCGCCACTACCTACAGGTAACTTAGCAGCTTAAACAAGCAGAGCTAGGCACGATAGTATGTGGGGACTGCGACAGCAGATCAAGGCCAGCCTCAACTACAAAGTGAAGTCAATCTAGGATACATTAAGTCCTTGACAAAAAAAAAGAGTGAAATGGCTCAGTGGGCAAAGGCACTTGCTGCCGAGCCACCCGATGACCGAGTTCAGTCCCAGGAGACCATGGAGGGCATGAGTGCATGCGCACGTCCACACACCCGCTATTTTCTAGAAAAGCACTTCGAAGGACAAAGTGAGAGCACACAGCAGAGAGAACAGGATAAACAAGAGCTATCAGATTTGAAGCAGAAAACAATCCAGCAGAGCTGTCTTCTTGAAGCCCAACTAGGAGAGTGAGTCTCAGAAAAAGAGTGGTCCCGATGAACCAGACTTGATGAAGGTACCTGAGTAGTACCCGGACAACTGGACAAGCCCCTCAGCGAGAAGGGGCCCTAGAAGTCAGGGATCATAGGAGGGGGAGAGGTTTGAGGGCAGAGTCTCTGGGTTTCAAATACAATGGGGTATTATGGGTTATATTCAGAGCTGCCCACTCTGCCATTGTTTCCCACCTGCTTCCCAAGGTTTTCTGCGGGTCTATTAGGTGCTTAGACTACAATGAGGAGCCAGAAAGAAAACTTCAGGAATGTTAGCCTCCACTCCACCTGAGGGAGAGCCGGCCTTGCACCTTGCACCTCACCAGTCACACCTGCAGCAAGAGGGAAGCTGGGAGGGGTGAGGGAGCATGGGGGAAGGGCTAACGGGAGAACAAGGCCTTCCTGGAAGAGCGTGGGAGGAGAGGGGAGACCTGGAGCTGTTGGAATGTGCCTCAGGGAGAGAGAAACTCTTAACTAGTGGGAAGGGACCGTGGGAGGAAGGGGGTAAGTCCTGAAAACTGTCACCTTAAAGGTTACCCTAGCAAGACCCAGAGTCTGTGAGATCAGAAGAGAGGACCAAGTACCTATCTGCTGTGAGGCTGCACTTTTGAGGGTGGGGTGGGAGAGCTGTGGGAAACTTCCAGAAAGACATCTCTAGTTAACATTCAAGAAATGTTTAATATGTGTTAAGTGCCCACTAACTGTTCTCACTCTAGGTTTAATGAAACTGAGACTCGAAAGTGAGTAAAGTTGTCCCAAGTCTCCCAAGGATGGCAAGTTAAGAGGCCGGAGCCAAGCCTATGGGAGCAAGGGCATAGCCCACACTCAATGCCCGTGGCCTCCTACTCTGATTCTGAGTCTACACACCCAAAAAGGGAACTAGAGACAGTCATACACTTCCTGATCCCATTATGGATCCTGCAGTGGGAGAAAAACTGGCTGAGGCAACTGACAGCAGGAACAGGAAGAACCCATTCAAGTACAGGTGGCAGCATTAGTTTAGTGACCCCATCAATTGTATTACACTGCATAAGAGAACACCCCACTTTTAAGCAAGAATTCAGGACTGAGAGATAGAGGGCAGAATACACACGAACTGCTCTTGAATGTGCTGAAGACAGCCACCCAAGCAAGCTGAGCTCACACTGGGAAACCTGTGGCAAAGCCTTCTCACGAAAATGGGATCCATGACAATAGACCTCCCTCTAGAGAGAGGGTGGAAGGGCGAGGGATGCCGGGCAGTGGCGAGAACAGCAGCTCTCTCTGAAAGGCTTCTTCAGGTGAGTCACATAATAGAGCAGGTTAGGGAGGAAGAGCCTGACTAGAGACAATGGCTGGGGCAGAATTCCCGAGGCCCAGAGGCTGCCTACAGGGCACTGGGTGTGGCAGATTAGAATGGTGACTGTGACAGAAAATGTCCGCAACTGCACTGGCAGCTGCAAAGACCAGGAAGGGCACAACTGAACAAGAGCGAGGAGCATCCCCTCACAACCAAGTGGATGGAGGCCTCATTCAGGTTAAGAAAATGCTACTGACCGGGCTGTGGTGGCGCATGCCTTCAATCACAGCACTTGGGAGGCAAAGGCAGGTGAATCTCTGGGAGGTTGAGGCCAGCCTGGTCTACTAGTCCCAGGATAGCTAGGACTGTTGCACAGAGAAACCCTGGCTCTGGGGAAAAAAAACCAAAAACAAAAAGAAAAGGCTACTACCCCTGGGGGGAAGGGGTCCCTTTGCTCAGGGGTAAAACAGCCTCATCTCACCTTGTGATAAATCTCTGGTGGGGAAGTGACCAGGGTGGGACAGAAGGAGGTAACACCATGGGACAGGATCCTCCGGGCCACTAGGGCGACCCCAGAACCCACATCCTCCGTGGTCTTGGAGAAGTCAACACCAAATCCACCTGTGGCCACAGAAAACAAGGGGTAGCACAGTGCTCAGAGCTCCTCCCCTGGATTCCCTGGCCCAAGCCAGGCCGCACCGTTCATCTGCACATCGATAAAGCCGGGCGCCAGGATGCGGCCTCCGCAGTCCAGCTGCTCATCAGCCACGCGCCTCTCCTCAAAAAACAGCTTCTCTGGGTCCAGGATGCGGCCCCCGCGCACCCACAGATCCTCCCTGAGGGCAGAGCAGTCGGCACTTTGGTCACCACCAGGCCCTGGAACCAAGCCCTAGTTCTATCTCGCTCCCGGCTTGTCCCTGCACCCACTATTCTACTTGGTTCCCAGCCACACACCCAGGACAGTCCTGCCCTCCACATTCACACACCCAGGACAGTCCTGCCCTCCACATTCTTGGGTTCCCACACCCGACCCAGCCCTGCCGCTTTTACGGCTTAGGTCCTACACTCGCCCCATCCCTGAGCCCCACACTACAGTATCACCACTCCTACACCAGGCCGAACCCCGCATTATGCAGCCCAGACCTGAGCAGCGTGCCGCCGCGCAGGATGCGGCAGTTGGTGAACTGGCGCACCGGGGCCCCCGCCGCAGGCTGCCCGCTACGCATCGTGAGTCGCGCCGACCTCAGCAAGCTTTGGGCGCAAACCGGCAGTGCCCGGAGCACCCGTAATAGGAAGCGGGCGCAGGCCGCACCACGTGACTCTCAGCTGAAGGGTTATCACGTGGGCCTCAGCTCCACGTGACCAGGCCACGTGACCCGGAAGCCCCGCCCGCTCAGCCCACAGAAGCGCCAGAACACAAGCCAGTCACATCCGAGAACTTTTATTGGACACAGCTGGGAGCCAGCCCTGGCGCACTGTACACGCTACCCTCCACCCTGGCTGTCCAGGGTTGGGGGGAGGGTGGCTCCATCCAAGGAGTCTCAGCAACAGGAACCCCACAGGCAACACTTTACTAATGATTACTATATAGTTGGGAGACAGGGCTGCTCCACAGACGCATGAATAGGTCAAATCTTTTATAAATAAACATCCAGTGAAGAGAAAAATGACAACTCTAATTCATCCTTATACACAGAGCACTCTAGGGCGATGGGTGGGGGTAGCCAGAGGCTGACATCCTCATTGGTCAGGGGCCTGGATGGGAGATGAGTGGGCCCAGATGTCCACAGCACGGGGCGGCAAGGGCCAGGCGGGGGCAACAGACAATGGGCACTAGGACACTGCGCATTTACAAGACCAACTACTGAGGGGGCAGCTGCCCGTGCGTGTGTGTCAGGCTGTTCGTTCTGGAATGAGGAGGGGTGGTCTTTACATCCTATCCTGTGACTGGTGGTGGAAAATGGCTACTTTGTGGAGAGGATTAGGGCCACGATGAGACCGTAGAGGCCAAGCACCTCCGCTAAGATGAGGATCAGGATCATGCCCACGAACAGTCGTGGCTGCTGGGCAGTGCCCCGAACACCAGCATCCCCCACGATGCCAATGGCAAAGCCAGCAGCCAGACCACTCAGCCCCACGCTCAGGCCAGCACCCAGCTGAAGAAAACTCCTGGGAAGAGAAGAGATACAGGCTGTCAGCAATCTGCCTGCCCGCAGGCAACTGATGCACTTCACCTGACAGTCCAGGTCCAGCACTCACCTGTAGAGGGTGATGCCATCCGTCAGGGAGTTAGCGATAAGTACTGCCACCACCAGGCCGTAGATGGCGATGATCCCAGCCATAACCACTGGGATGATGGACTTCATGATCATCTCTGGCCTCATGACCGACATAGCTGCGATGCCTGTGCCACTCTTGGCTGTGCCATAGGCGGCTCCCATGGCTGTGGGGGGGGGGAGATGAAGTGAGCTCTGGGCAGCATGGAAGTTGCCTGGGGAGCTTTTTCGCACATTGGGAAGGCTCCCCAATTACCACCACTAGAGGAACTGAAGGCATGCAGCCAATTAGGAGCCCCCTGGGAGAATAACCATCACTACAGTCACTTCTCTTTCCACTAGCAGAGCCTCACCCCAACCTCCTAGTCCACTTCCGTCTGGAGTAGTCCTTGTGGTCATGGGGGTCCTGGTTTGCTGTGAAAGTAGCCTTTGTTCCCTAGCATTCTCTAGCTTGTGACCTCTGGCAAAACAATCACATGGAAAAGAAGCAGATGGGCCAATGAAAGCTTTGCTTGAGTCTCGGGCATCTCTGTCCCACACCCTAAGTTCCAGGCACTTCAAACATAAGGGGACTACCTCTCAGCTGCCTTAGAGGCCAATCCAGGGTCAGTCAGTCCCTGCCTGCAGTGGGGCCTTCAAGCCTTCCAAGACAGTACAACCTGTCTCCTTAGAAGGTGTTCCCCAATCCAACCTCCTCATCAGGCTGCTGCCTTCCTTTCAGGTCTTTTGTTTCCCTCTCCTGCCTCTAGGTCTTGAACTCCAATTTTCCTCATTTCTGCTTTTGTTTTCCAGACCCTATAAGAACTACTCAACTACTTAAACAGGTGACATGGGCAGTCTCCAAACTGTCTCTGCCCAGGGCATTCAAGCCATGGCCATTCTGGGAGCAGTATATAATCCGATGCACAGAAAACACAGGCCAGAGGTAAAAAGGACACGAACAACCCCAGCCACTCTACACTGTTCGCTGATCTCGCTGGAACACAAATATTCCTACTGTGTGCCCAGTGCTTAGTAGGGCAAATGTGTGCTCTCAGCTCATAACAGCAAAAAGACAGGACAGTGACTCAACACATTCACATCTCCAGGAAGGAAAGAACACGGACGGAGGAGGGACTTACACTGAGGGGAGGAGGGTTTGAAAAAGATCATGGAGTGGGAGATGATGAGGTAAACAGCAGAGCAAAGGAAAACCAGGCAAAGAGCAAGATTCTTGACAGCACATTCAGGCACTGAGCAGACAGTCCTAGATGAAATAACTGCAAGAGGCAGGGACTCCAAGAGACAGCTTGTCTCTTCGACAGCACCCTTAGATGCCCAGACACTTCCCAAAGACTTAACACCTTAGCTTTCAAGTCCCGGGTCCATTTCAAGAGAGATTTTCCTGGAACTGTTCTGATCATTGTGCATTTCTCAGGCTCCTACTGCAAGCCAAGTCCACGCTTGGCTTCATCACAGTGAGTGCCCGAAGAGCTCCCACTCCTGATGACATGGTACTAGACACTGAGAATACAGACTGCTATGCGCTACTGTGAAGGTGGGGACTGAACTCAAGGAACTCTGTATACTAAAAGGCAGAACTCTGAAACAGGAAAGGAGTTGAGTTGGGTCCTTCCCCAGAGCATAGCATGTGGATCATGTCGCTGAAGGATGGGTGGCAAGAAGAGAGATGATGAGAATCAGGGATGGCACCAGGGACCGAGGCAAGAGGAGATAAAAATTAGCCTAGACCCAGACAGTAGCAGGTATCTAGAAGGCCAAGTCTGACAGGCTGCAGAAGGGAGATCTGTCAACATTAATGCAGTGGGGCACAGAGAGCGGGGTCTGGAGGCACTTCCAGGAAAACAAGCAAACATAGGGGAAGTCACGGAAAGAAGTCACTGGCAGTTTCATGGAGAACATGATGAAGAAACAACCAACAGGATATTTGTCATAAGAAAAAAAGGGAAGCTAACATGTGAGCAGGGACTGGAGGCCTCAAAGACGTGTGCAGACCTCATTTAGTTAAAAGAATGATGGTCTTTAAACTTGGTTCATGAGGTCCAAGAGAGGCCATGAGTCAGTCACTGAGAGTAGGCTTTGAGTCTTCCCAGCAGCAAACACTGAGGCCAGAGAGATTTCTTTGGGTGGTGGCAGGACAAAGATCTGCTATTAAATAGCAAGCTTGGAAGGAGAAAATGAAATCAGAAGTGATTCAAGTGGCCAATAAGAGCCTAGGACCCAGAGGACTGTGAGAACCTTGTGTGAAGGAATGGGACTGGTAGCGTGTAGGTTCCAATCCCCAGAAGCTAGGGTCAGGAAGGAAAAGGCTGAGTCCAGCAAACATCCAGTTTTCAATAGTGCAGACACCTGTTGGCCAGCCGCGGCACATGAAAGGTCTCGACAGAAGAGGTTCAGGGAGCTGAGTGCAGAAAAACAGCAGAACATGAGCTCCACACGGTCAGGGATATTGTTTTGTTCACAGTAGGAACTCAAGAAAGATTTGCTGGATTCGTGTATGAATGAGTGACAACCACAAGTCATCACAGGTGGCCAAAATAGGGGAACCTATGGACACATTCTGGGGCAAAGAGCAGTACGAAATGCTTGGCAACCTTCTCTAAGGAGCCCTAAAGTGTGGGGAGAACAGGCATGGGCTGGGAGAGGAAAGGAGAAGTCTAGACCACATCTCCCACCACAAATGATCCCTTAAGCCAACCATGTGGGAAGAACAGGGCTCTTAGAAGCACCTGACAGGCCCAGGCAAGGGGAGGTCACCAAGACAGACAACTGGCCACCCCAATCTGCACCCTACAAGTGTTTACAGTCAACAGACACTGTTTGGAGTTCAAACTCTTTGAGTACCTGCACAGAGGGCCAGCCTCTCCAACTGCCAGCTAGGGTGGGGCAGGGCGAGGTCACTTAAGCCAAAGACCAGACCTTCCAGAGGAGGCCCAGACCAGGCCAGACCAGTCCCTGGGGGCTGTGACTTACCTCCCTCAATCCCACATTCTTGAGTCTGACCCAAAGGCTTTTCTCCCAGGAAGGCCAATTTTCACTAAATTTGATACCATAGAACTGTCAAGGCCCAACTTGAAAAGCAGCGTGCTATCAAGAACCTTGCCAGGCTTTTCCTTCACTGAGCAAGGAAGCATCTATCTCCAAGTTCCAGCCCCTCACCCCCCTAGAAGAGGAAGGTCATTCATTCACTCATCCATTCATTAGGGCCAGGACTGAAGATCAAAGACCTAATCACGGAAATGCTGCCACTTTCAGACAAGCAGACTCTCAGCAAGCATTCGCTCAAGTGCTCCTTCCTGGACCAACCTCACTTCCATAGGCTCTAACCTGAGTCCCTGCAGGTTCCCAGGACCAACCCCTCAGCCCAGTTTTCCCAACCAACCCACACGATGACAGAACGATTGGGATTGGGAAACCGAGACAAGTCTCAACCGGAAACACCTGCCTCACCCAGGGTACAGACCCACCTGACCCCCTAGCTGCCCGGCAGCCACAAAAGCTGGGCTTTTGGACCTTAACGGGGACACAGGGTCCCTCTGGCCAGGAAGCCAGGGACTCCCGCACTGGGCCCGCCGCAGCCTACGGACTGGCGCCTTTCAAGATGTGATGTCACACCTGTCCGCAGAATGCGGGATGCGGAGCAGGCGCAGGAGCGGGCACAGGATCGCGCGCCGCCCCCCCCCGACCCCCACCCCACCTTCATGCCTGCTTCTCGGGGCTAAAATGGCAGCCACACCACCGCCCCACCCCCGCACAAACGAGGCTCGGCTGGCTGATAGAACCAGCACTCGGATCAAGCCCGTAAGCCCACATAGTCCACTGTCCCCGCCGCCATGGGGCTGACCCCCAACCCGCCAGGCCCGACACCCACATAGCTGGGAATGACGTCAGAGTGACGTCACGCCCAGCCCCCAGTGAGCAGCGGGCTCTAGTCCCGCACCGCTTCGGCACCCCCCGCTCCTCCTGCTGCGATGCTCACCGCTGAAGACCATGGCGTATGAAGCGCCTATGACAGCGAAAAATGCAGCATATTCGGGGGTGTTCTTGATGTCAGCCATGTCTGCAAGCTGGGAGAGGGCAAGCTCAGCCGGCGGCTGGGGTAGGACGGCGGGAGAGCGAGCGGGCAAGCAGCAAAGGTCCTCAAGGCGGCTGAAGCGAAGGCGACCCCGCCAGTCAGCCGCTGCGCTCTAAATACCAGCACCGCAGAGCAAGATGGCGGCCGCGCTCGCGTCACATGATCTGGGCTCCGCCCCTACGGGTCGTACCACTCTGCGCCGGCGGGGGAGCGCGGCTCCAGGGTGACCGGCAGCCCCTGGACAGTGTGTGGGCCCTGCCACCAGTCCCCTGGGCCCGGGGCCCAACGCCTGGCCTGGCCTGGGACTTCGCTGGCTCGCTGATCCCTGCCGACGTCTCCCCGGACCCTACCGTGTTGGCCCCATCGGTACCCGAGGCGGGGCCGCAGCTCGCCATATTAGCATACGGGGTGGAGCCTACGCTAGCCCGCCTCCACTGCGGCTGCGCGGCGCTCGCTGGTGTTCGAGTACCCGGGTACATTTTCCCTGTGTTCCCTGACCGAGAACCCTAGGCACTTGTGCTGCATGTTGTTCAGGTTCTCACGTTTGCCCGGAGAGCTAGGTTAAAGTAGTGGCTCTGCAGAATCCGTAACAAAGGAAATCCCTAGTGCGGGGCTTCACCCTCTCCTCCAGCCCCCGGGAATGCCACGCCTCGCCCCGCCGTGTTTAAAGAGCCACAACCCCAGGTGTTCAGTCCACACCCGGGTTCCTGCAGATCCTGGCCTAACGTCTTCCCTTTGATTCAAGGGGAGAAAAAGGAATCCCTCACTTTACCCTTCTTGCATCAGGGACCCTGACATCAGTTGAGAGGTCTCTGTCTGCCCATGACTGGTTTTATTTTTTATATATATATATTTTTTTTGCTGTTGTATTTATTTATTTATTTATTGAGATAGGATTTCTCTGCATAGCCTGGCTTTCCTGGAACTTGCTCTGTTAACCAGGCTGGGCTTGTACTCACAGAGATCCACCTGCCTCTGCCTCCCGAGTGCTGGGATTAAAGGCGTGCGTTACCACCGCCCGGCTATTATTTTATTAGATGTATTACTTATTATTTTGATTTATGTATGTATTTTATGTATATGAGTGCTCCATTTACATGAATGCCTGAATGGCAGAAGAAGGCACCAGATCTCATTATAGATGGTTGTGAGCCACCATGTGGCTGCTGGAAATTGAACTCAGGACCTCTGGAAGAGCAGTTTGTGCTCTTAACCCCTGAGTCATCTTTCTAGCCCCTCTGTTTTATTTTTGAGACAGAGTCTCACTGTGTAGCTCTGGTTAACCTGAAATTTGCCATGTAGACCAGTCCTGCCTGCTTCTGATTCTTGAGTACTGGGATTAAAGGTATGCACCACCCTACTCGACATACATTTTTAAAATTTTTTTGAATTTTATTTAATGCACATTGGTATCTTGCCATGGGTGTCAGGTCCCTTGGAACGAGAATTCTGGACGGTTGTGAGCTGCCATATAGGTGCTGGGAATTGAACCTGGGTCCTCTGGAAGAGCAGCCAGTGCTCTTACCCACTGAGCCATTTCTCCAGCCCCCATTGTTGTTGTTTTGGGTTTTGGTTTTTTGTTTGTTTGTTTGTTTTGTTTTGTTTTTTAATGGCACATAACCAGTGAAAGTTAACCCAGGTTTCTAAAAATCTCAGAAAGGCCTCCTTGTCCTTCCAGCATCCACGCAAGGCCCACACCTGCAGGGCCTCCTTTCTGGATGGTGATGGAGGATTGGTTTCCATAGCAATAGAGTAGCTGAGAGTGCCTCTGCTCTACTGATGCTGCTGTAGTGACCTAGGACCCCAGCTACCAGCCTTCCTTCCACCTGTCAACTCTGGCTGCTTCTTTTCCTTTATCCCTCCCTTGAGGCTCAAGCTCATATCCCAAGACTGGGGGTCTTTCCAAGTGGTTTGTGTGCTAGTACCTCAACTTCCCCATGGAGGCAATGATCCTTCTGCTACACTCTAACTCCTCCCCCTTTTCACAATAGAACCCTCCCTGTTCCCCTCCTCTCACTTAGCTGAACTAGGTCTACCGCTCTTTAAACTTGCCCATGGAAGAGCAGGGGCCTGTTCTATTTCAGAGACGAAGCTACAGAGGGCAGTTACTAGGGCTCCCTCTACCCCTTCTTGCCCCGTTCTAATTTCTGAAGAAGAATCTTCACTGCTGTCTCCACCTCTCCACCTTCCCTCTCCAGCTCCTTGCCAAAGTCACTGACTTCTGAGACGTTAGTTATGCTGACTGTCTCCAACTCTTCCTCCCGCTCCCCGCGCTTTCTCCTGTGTGCTGGTGCCCGAGGAAGGCAGACAGCGTGTCATATCTCCTGGAACTGGAGCTACAGATAGCTGTGAGGGGTCATGTAGGTGCTGGGAATTGAACCAGATCCTCTGCAAGAGCAGCAAGTGCTCTTAAGCACTGAGCCATTGCTCTAGCCCTTACAGTTGTTTTTTCTAATCGTCTTAATATCCTATAATTCTTCTGTGATCACATGCTAGACCTTCTCGGAGTGCTCCCCTGCTGTCATTTACCCTCCTGCTCCAGTCCCCTCTTCTCACCCATGTCTCAGAAACCTCTTTCCTCCAGGGAGCCCCCTGCCATGGTGCCATGGTTCTCCTCTCCCTCCCCTAATGTCCTCCTCACACCCCATCCTCACTTTCACTGAAGGCATTTTGACTCTTTGTGTATCCCAGATCCCCAGCAGGGTGTTCAGGTGAGAGCACTTACATGCCAGGCCCTATACTGAGGCATTTGAGGCTACTGCCACACCTATTCTTATTTAGTGGATAGTAAAACAAACCTAGGAAGGTTAAGAGCCTTGCTCTGGTCACCAACCAGCAAATGATGGAATTAAAATTCTGGTCTAGGGCCTGGGCTAGCGGGCTACACTGCCAGGTCAGCCACCATTTCTCAGCTCATCCCATCTCATGCCTCCCACCGGGATCTCCCAGACACTGCGAGGGGCCCCCCCTTTGGACTCTAGGAAAGAAACTGTAGGGGTATCCCTGCCTTCTCCCTTGCTGTTACTTCCCCCTTGGCCTGAAATCATAGGTCATGAGTTCTGGCCTGTCACTGTGAGTGGGGATTTCCAGACACTGAGAGGGAGGGGATTTGGAAATGTGTGTCAGAGAGATATGAGGAGAGGGACAGAGATGCGGAGTGGGACCCTTAGACAGCCATTGGCACTTTCCAGAAATCCCAGAAGAGGAGGCAGAAGAAGTTACTAACATCCTAGACAACCTTAGCCTGGAAAGATGGACTTACTCCAAGGAAGGCAAGACCAGGTTTAGTAATACACAACAGTCAGCTCAGCACTTTGGATGCCAGGGCAGAAAGAGCGTAAATTTAAGGCGAGCCTGGATCACACAGTACTATCTCAAAACAAAAAAACAAAACAAAAAGGTTGGCAGGACAGAGAAAGGAAAAAATAGGAGGGAGAGGGGCAGGCAAGGGGAAGTAAGAGAGAAGCGAGGAGGAGGAGATGGAGGAGGGCAGAAGGAGGGGAAGAAGAGGGGGAAGAAGAAGAGGGCGAGAAGGAGGGGAAGAAGCAGCAGCCTTTCTGGAACATCAAGAACCATGTGTCCCAGAAGGAACCTTGCCAACAGCCTCCTTCCGAGTCACCATGGAGGCCTGGGTGCGGGGGAGAGGAACACAAGGACACGGGACAGACAACACTATAAAGAGATGGCACCATGGCACTGTGCTTTTGTACATCGGTGAGACAGAGCCATGTGTGGCCTGGACATGGTCAGTGGAAACAAAAGCACACAGATAGCGGCACTATTTTGGGGAATGAAATATGATAAAAGGCAGCTAATTTTTTAACCCCAAAATAGTTGAGTCATGCATGGTAGTGCACATCTATAACCCCAGCATTTAAGGGATTGAACAGGAAGTTGGAATTTTGAGGATAGCCTGTGCTATACAGGCAGATCTTAATCTAAAAACACCAAATAAGGCTGGCCACCGGGGGGAGCAGGGTGTTGCTTGATGGTAGAATTTGTGTTTAGCATGCATGGTGCCCTGGACTTAATACTGAGCAAGAGAAATAAATACCTTATGGAATAAGGATCAGAGAAATAAAAACAGGGGCTGGAGAAATGGCTCAGTGGTTACCAGCACTTGCTGCTTATTCAGAGGACCGGATTCCATGCCCAGTGTCCACAGGACAACTCGCAGCTTCGGTTTAGGGAATCAGATGCCATCTTCTGGCCTCGTGGTGCACGTGCAAACATGCAGGCAAAAAACGCTTACACAAATTAAAACAAAACAAAAACCCAGCAAAATAAAACCCCTCCTGCTCATGGTGGAACACTCCTTTAACTCCAGCACTTGGGAGGCAGAGGCAAGAGGATCTCTATGAGTTCAAGGCCAGCCTGGTCTACATAGCCAGTTCCAGGATAGCCAATGACACATATGGAGAGCTTGTCTAAAAATAAATTTAAAAAACAATAAATAAAATCCTATAAACACAGAATCTATCTTTTTTTTTTTTGTTTTTTTTTGTTTTTTTTTTTCGAGACAGGGTTTCTCTGTGGCTTTGGAGCCTGTCCTGGAACTAGCTCTGTAGCTCTGTAGACCAGGCTGGTCTCGAACTCACAGAAATCCACCTGCCTCTGCCTCCCGAGTGCTGGGATTAAAGGCATGCGCCACCATCGCCCGGCCTCAGAATCTATCTCTTGCTGCTTGGCTCCTAGACAGTTTGAATAGCAAGGGTGACCTCAAGAGCAACAATAAATATGTATCTACAAGGCAGGCAGCTAGAATGATCCCAAAACAGGGCAACTCTGGCTTCTAGCAAAATTTCCAGATTTCAAGTGTTGGTGCCAGGGGCCTGACTGGATCCTCTCTGAATGAACAGGCATACAGAGAGGCAACTCTGCCACCAGGGGGCAGTGGGGACAGACTAAAGCTAGTTTGCTGTAAACTTAGCTGTGGAAGCAGCTTGTCAGATGCCTTTGACTCTATCCCCCCCCCCCCCCCCCCCCCGCTTGGTAGAGGTGAGCTGGGAGGCTATTGTGGGAGTGAACATGTAAACCTCTAAAATAAGTCAGAAAGGGGTTGCTAGACGTAGGTATAGAGGGAGAAATGGTTGGGGCTCCACCCTGGGGTCCAACAAAAATCTTATTTCTAAATAAGTCTTAACATATGAAAAGGTTAGCCGGGCTGTGGTGGTGCGTGCCTTCAATCCCAGCACTTTAGAGGCAGAGGCAGGCGGACCTCAGTGAGTTCAAGGTCAGCCTGGTCTACAAAGGGAGTTCCTGGACTGGTTCCAAAGCTACAGAGAAACCCCTGTCTCCAAAAAAAAAAAAAAAAAAAAGGTTTTAGAACAGGAAGAAGACAAAGACACAATCCAGGTTTTTATTGTTTGTGGGGGTGGGGGTGTCTTATGTGACCTAGGCTGGTCTTGAACCCCAGATCAACTTTTAACTCTCAAGTATTGAGATTACAAGTGTGGTTCATCTGTCTATGTCTCGGGACTGTTCTGAGCACCAGCAGTAAGAGGAAAGAGCTATTTTAGGGAATTCTGGGGGTGTAGGACAAACCTTGGGAATGACCCTGTACCCTCAGTGCAGCCACTGTTAAATTTTGCCCTGGACGGCTGGCAGTCCACAGTGGACAACAGAGCAGTAAAGTTTTCTTTTTTTGTTTTTGTTTTTAAAGACAGGGTTTCTTGTAGCTTTGGAGTCCTGGAATTCACTCTGTAGACCAGGCTGGCCTTGAACTCACAGAGATCTACCTGTCTCTGCCTCCCTAGTTCTGGAACCAAAGGCTTGCACCACCACCTCCTACCAAGAACAGTAAAGCTTTCTTAGGAGCTACAAAGCTAGGAAGGGGCTTAAAAGCCCAGAAACAGGTTCTGGGTCCATCTGAGGAACTGCAGAAAACCAGAGCTCACTGTAGCTATGCTGGAGGAGCCCTCGGATCAAGTACCTCCTGGCCTAGTAGACAAGGGCTTCTCAAAGTGGGCCAGGCCTCCCAGCATCCTCTGGAGTAACCTGCAATACGACAGGAAAGCCCTTGAGTTAAGAGGCAGCAAAGGAGAAGATTACAGGCCATATCTACCCTTGCAGTCAACATGGGGAAGAGAACCGGGGAAGAAGTGGATAACCACTATTTTATGGGGAAGCAAGCAGGGTTCCAGAGCAGCTGTAGGCACAGGGCAGGAACCATGCGCAGAAGCCCCACAGCAAGGAACTAGACAGGAGAGCAGGTATTTGTGCACCGTTCAAAGATAAACATCGTGCTAGGCTTCGTGGTGCCGGCATGTAATCTCTCACCTCATTTGGAGGCAAGAAAGATGATCACAAGTTCAAGTCCGGTCTACGCTACAGAGTGAGTAGAAGGACAGCTTGGGCACCTTAGGACACTGTGTCTTAAGCAAAAAAGTAAAAACAAACAAAACAAAACAAAAAACCAGTTTGGGGATATAATCAATGGCATGTGCAAGATGCCACATCAAATTCTCAGTACCACAGACATTAAAAAAAAAAAGTAGACAGCATTAGGAAAGATGTTAATATTCGCTTATGCAAATGTTCGAGTCAGTTTCATTTTGAAAGAGAAACATGAGTTTGATTTTTTTTTTTTGGAAGAATGTTTCTCTGTTTAACAATTTTGGTTGTCCTGGAACTCATGCTGTGAGCAGGCTGGTCTTGAACCACAGAGATCTGCCTGCCTCTGCCTCCCAGGGCCGGAACTAAAGGTGCGCACCACCGCCCCGCTGCTTTTACTTTTTAATGATTTATTTTATGTGCACTGGTGTAAGGGTGGAGCTGGAGTCACAGGCAGTTGTGAGCTGCCACGTGGGTGCTGGGAACTGAACCCGGGTCCTCTGGAAGAGTAGCCAGTGCTCTTGACTGTTGAGCCATCTATCCAGCCCCTGACTTTGCTATTGACATTGAGTTTTATATTTCACAGGAACCAGACGACTGGAGACATCTGGTGGCTCCTCACAGTGGTTCTTCTCCTTTCTTCAGTTATGCCAAATGACAAACCCTGAGGGCCAGAAGGCAGAAGCAAGGTCAGGAAGTGGGTTCCCATGGCTGGCAGTGACAAAGGAAGCAGCAGAATACGTACCTGTCTCTGTGGGGTCTCCTTGTCATGGCTATGATGGGCTGGTGCAGACTTCAGCTCTACTTGAAGAGGGCAATGGATCCTTAGTCTACATCTTCTCCTAAGAGATGGCCAGTGTATCCTGGGAAGGGTGCTCGGGATGTCCCATCCTGTACTCTCATGGCACACACAACGATGCCTCTTCTTCAGTTATTAATTTTATTTAGGACTCACATCAACACCAACCAAACATCACAAAATCACTTATTTTCACATTACAAAATTGCATTTTGCTCAAATTCACACTTTTGCTCTGTAAGCGGAGTATGTTTGGTACACTCACTCGGATGCTCCGCAGGGTCGGCTGGGAACCACACTGGGTTTGGTTTTTTGTTTTAAGATGAGGTCTCACTATGTAAGTTAGGCAAGAAACTAGCTTCATCCTGCAATCTTCCTGCCGCAGCCTCCCGAGTGCTGAGATTACAGGTGTGCACCACGACGCCTAACTGGTGACCACCTGGCAAAGCCCATCACAAGATCTAAAAGGTAAAGTTATATTTAGACTGCCTTCCCCTCCAGTCTTCAGCTTACAAACTTTAAGCTTTATTTTTATCTTATTTGTATGATTTTGCCTGCATGTGTGTCTGTGCACTGCTTGCACGCAGTGCCCAGAGGCCAAGAGAGGGTGGAAGATCCCCTTGAACTGGAGAAATGGGCAGCTGTGAACCGCAGTTTGGGTGTTGGGAAACAAACCTGGGTTCTCTGGAAGAGCAACAGTGCTCCCCCACCCCAAGACAGGTTCTCTGTGTGTAGCCCTGGCTGACCTCAGACTCAGATCTAGCTGCCTGTCTCCTGGGCGCTGGGACTAAAGGCGTGCACCGCTCTGCCCAGCTCTTCATGGCTAATGCACAGCAGAGGTGTTCCGGTCTCTTCATGTAGGAAGACGGCCAGAGAGCAGCTGAGCGCAGCCAAGCGGCACACCAGGAGATACGAGTCGACATGGAAGTGTTTTGGTGGTTTGGTTCTTGCCATGTCACAGGTCAGTGTATCCATGTATCCACACACTGCCTTCTTCGTCCTAAATACAATGCTGAAAAATTCCATGCAGTTCAAGAAAGGGACTGAGCCTGCACACAATCATTGTCTGTAGTAATGTACACGACACTGCACCTAATGCCAACAGCACAAGCAGAAGTTGAGGGAATGAGGGACGTCATAAAAAGGTCCTTTGTTTTCTTTTCTTTTTAAGACATTGTAGCCAAAGCCAGCCTTGAGCTCAGTATGTAGCTAAGGATGACCTCATCTTTCTGCTTCCACTTCCACATGGTGGGGTTTTAAACACACACCAGGCCTGGGTAAGAATCCTTTTTTTTTTTTTAAAAAAAAAAAGACTTATTTATTAATTATGCATACAGGGTTCTTCCTGCATGTATGCCTTCAGGCCAGAAGAGGGCACCAGATCTTATTACTGATGGTTGTGAGCCACTATGTGGTTGCTGGGAATTGAACTCAAGACCTCTGAGCCATGTCTCCAGCCCCCAGGTAAGAATCTTTTTTTTTTTTAATTTATTTATTAATTAAAGATTTCTGTCTCTTCCCCGCCCAGGTAAGAATCTTAATACCAAAATTATCTTTTAACTTCATATGCTCTCTGGCCGGATGTAGATACGGTGGGGAAAGAACTTGAAGGCCTGATTGGCATTCATGCTCGACACAATAACCACATATAAACCCGAGGAAGCCACAGAGGAGCTACTCTGGAGTAGCTGCTACAGAGAACTACAACCTAAATGGTGGCTTACAAAACAAAAACAAAGCAAACAAACAAAGCCAATCTAAAACCCTAACAGTCTTTTGAGTCTGACAGCGGTCTAGATTTCGTGAGGGCGTGAGAAAGCAGGTCTTTGTAAGCACTGCATGTATTCCCGCTGAGTGGAAAGACAAGGCTGTGGTTTAGGCAGGGGCTGTGCCTAAGCCACTTTCTGGTTTATTTTTCCTTCATTTTTATTTTATGAGTGTTTTGTGTATATATGTGTATACATGTGTGGACAGAACATGTGCCCGTGAGCATGCACATGGAGGCCAAAAGAGGATCTAGTATCCTCTGTGACTCTGCCTTATCAGCTTGTTAGGTGTCTCACTTCACATAAAGCTCACTGCTTTTCACCAAAGCCAGCAGACACAGGCCCCAAAGCCCTTCTGTCTCTGTCCCCTGCTTCAGATAGTACTGGGGTCATACCTAAGCACAGCTACACCCACTTTCTTATGTGGGTGCTGGGGACCTGACCTCAGCTTATCTGTTTAGACAGCAAGTACTTCACCCCCTGAGTCCTCTCCCTAATTCAACTTCAATTCTTTATTTAAAGAATTGGACAAGAGTAGCCAATAAGGAAGATTTCTGAAGACTGGGTCCCCACCATCGCTTACCCCGACCACTGCAGTCATTTAGAACTGGTCTGTGGCCTGGAGTCTCCCACTCTGACTCAGCATGTGTAATTCACTGTATATTTATCCCTGAAATTCAGTCTCCATTACATGACTACCCTGAACAAAACCTTCCCATGCCTCCCAGGTGCTTTGAGAAGGACATCAGTTAGTCTATCGTGGCTAACACCATGCCCGTTGGACCCCATCCTATCGTAGAGGCTTGTCACCAACTGTGCAGAAATAGTGAAGAGATGCACCAGGCTTTGCTATGTACTCAGACTTCTTCATTTAGTTTACTGTTCAGAGAAATTAAGGCCAATTCCCAAGCTTAAGACAGCATTAGTCTATTTCTCTTCCACAT
>NW_026067891.1:4667726-4781270 GCF_014885135.2 Alexandromys fortis | reverse complement strand
TATATATTTATTTATTATGTATACAATATTCTGTCTGTGTGTATGTCTGCAGGCCAGAAGAGGGCACCAGACCTCATTACAGATGGTTGTGAACCACCAAGTGGTTGCCAGGAATTGAACTCAGGACCTTTGGAAGAGCAGGCAATGCTCTTAACCGCTGAGCCATCTCTCCAGCCCTCATGAAATATTTTTAAAGTGAGTTGTCACCAAGCATAGTGGCACACACCTGTGAGCCAATTATATGGGGTGCAGAAGCACACGGACGAGTTCAGGGAAAGCTTCGTCTACAGCTAGTCTGAGCTGCATGAAACTGGCTCTTGTCATAATCAGAGTACAGACTGATTTTCTGAGGCCCCAAAGGCATGTGGTTTACAGTAACAAAGTTACTTTAATGAACTGGTTTATATTAAGTTCAATATTTGTTTTAAAAACAAATGTTTAAGTGATGATAAAACTCCTTATTCAATGCCATCAAATTCTAGCTTTTTTTTTACATCAAAAGCTAATAAATAATAGAAAACATTATTAAATACTAAGTGGAAACACTTAGCATCAGATAAAGAGTGATACGAATAAAAATACAAAGAAAACGACACATCTTTTGGCAAAAAGGTCAGGAAAAAGGAGATATTAAATTTAAAAAAACTGAGAATGTTGTGGGTAAAAGCTAAGAACTTTGCTTATGATGCAATTGTGACTAAGCACTGACCAGTCTTCTTGCACTGGACTCTAGGAAGGCCAGTGGGGCCACACAAAACAAGAATCTACTACCCAGTCAGGAATCTTACAGGGCCCTGCACACACTGCTCAGTTAACTTAACCTGCTTCTGAAAGTCTTCCAAGTCCCAGTGGCAATGCATGGGTGAGCATCATGATGGCACAGCCTAGGAACGTCCTAGGGCCTTCTGGCTGGAGACCAAGCTCAACGTCGAGGAGTTAACGCAATAGGAAAGAGCTTAATGCCTACGAACCTGACACTTAGGAGGCTGAGGCAGGTCATGATTTTGAGGCCAACCTAGGCTACATAGCCATTTCCAGGGTAGCCTGGGCTACATAGTGAGTTCCAGACCAAATAGGCTACCTAGTAAGATCTTGCCAGAAACAACAATCACAAAAATCAAGATGGCCTTAAAGGAACACTGAAGTTGGAGGTGTAGGTCTAGGACAGCAGGCTCAGAGGAATGGCGGCACGGGCTACCACTTTGCAGAGTGAGCAGCAACAGCTCCTCCCAGGACTCCTTCCCTCTAGAGTCAGGTCGACCTGTCGTAGAGGCCAGCATGTCAGGAGAACTGTTCATTGCACAGAGTCCCAGTTCTATGCGGGTTTACCAGGTGGCCCAAAACTTCAGGGAACTCCTCCCTGCCCTGCCTCTTGTGCCACTGTGGCCGTGCTGAGAGATGATATGACTAGATGGGGCAGGGGCGGATGAAGCTCTCACAGCAAGTGTGATATCAGTGTGGAGGCAAGCACGGGTGTGATACACGCTGACCCAGGCATGCCAGACGCAGTCATGTGGGAACCAGGCAACTGTTCCTATGATCCAGACTTCTGCGGCCCCAGCACGGCCATTTGGGCTACTTCTTCTTCTCTCTTCCTCTGTGGAGCCTAGACCCTCAGGACCAGCTGAGGGAGGTCACAGGGTGGGCAGGAGGTCACGGGGAAATGGAGCTTGCTACAGTCCTCAGAGACAGCACTTTCCTTGGCATCTGCGGTGCCAGGTCAGTACAGGGCTCAAGATGTACAGACATCCAGAGACTGGAAGGCCATAACGGGAGAAGGGTAGCACACAGAAAACATGACGACATGTGGCTAGCCATAGTGACAGCAGAGATCAGAAGCCACACTGCTTTATCAGATGCTGTATGAACAGGTCTAGGGAACCACAGGCCTGGGAAGGCACAAGGCTGGACGGAGACAAGCATGCCATGCTAGGATTCGGGTGGTCCTGGGCTTCAGCCATTACAGCGACGAGGAAAGGAACAGAGTCACCAAGACTACAGGAGTCCAAGGAGGCTACAAGGATGGACAAGAAGGTGGGCAAAAAGCCTCAGAGTCCAGTCAGCTCTGAGGAGAACCCTGGAAATGGAGCTGACTGGCCACGCTGGTCAAGGAAAGTCTCTCCAGAGGCCACCTTCAGGTGTGGACTTGCAGTGAGGTGCAGCAAGAGCTTCAGGCTCTGCAGAAACACAAAGACAAGACAGCTTTCCCGAGTTTGTCCCTTCTAGGACAGGAGGGGCCGCAGAGCTCTGCACACATCCTGCCCTCCCCTATCCTGTCCTGCAGCAGCAAACATAGCTCAGGAGAGCGCAGGAGGTCAGAGGACCAGCAGGGGGCACCAGAGACCCACATTTGGCAAGATTCATTTGTCCTTTCCCTACAGGGGCTGAGGGCCAGAGGCAGAGCAATGTAGCCCTGGCAATCTTGGGTACTGGACACCTCCATGCAACTCTTGAGGGCAGACACTGGACAGGGCTGGGGGCATAATAGCCCCTTGAGCTCAGAAACAGGAGGGTGCAGGGGTCCTAGCCTAACAAGTCCAAGCAGGACGTCCCCACTGCACAGCAAGCCTGCCTGCTTCATGGGGGTATTGTTTCACTCATGCCCTGCTCCCTCAAGAGGTAGCTTGGCCTCTACCCCGTCACCCCACAACGAGGCTCAGTCACCACTAGCGCAGACCCATCACTGGGTGTCAGGGTCTTGGAAGCCCCAAGCCTCCACAGCAGAGATAAGGAAGTTCTCAGAGCAGAGGGGCTGGTTGTTGAAAGTGTCACAGTGTCCAGTGCGGCCTCGGTTCAGGTCCCCGTCGATGTAGAGTGCTTGGCCACCTCCTCCCCCTGTGGGAAATGCAAGGGAACAGATGTCTTTCTGCTCCAACATCCACCCCATACCCACATACGCCATCATCTCTGTCCTTGAAGGGTCTGCTAAATACCAATCTCAGTAAAGAGCTCCTTGGACTACAGGAGTTCCTCTAGAACCCCAAGTTTACCCGGGCCTGGCTGTCCTGGCTACTGCTTGTCTGCTAGCCCATACCTCCCATCTTTCATACTGGTCTACCCCCAACAACCCAGCTCCTTTTCCTCTAACGGAGATGTCTACTTTGTTGACCACTAGTCAGCGAAGACCAGGCACAGAGGTTTCCGCTCCCCTCAAGCCCCCATGTCCTCCTCCCAGACTGAATGAAGGGAAGAGGTGCCCACCAATGATGAGGCAGTCGTTGCCCCCAGCCATGAACATGGACTCTGTCTTGGAGGGCAGGTTGAAGTGCCGGGCAGCCAGGAAAGGAGACAGCCGATCAGCAGGGTCTGAAGAGACGGAGTGGCTGAGGAGGGAAGGAGCAGCTGCAGTCTCTGAGGACTTGAAGGATGTTGGCCTGGTCAACTCTGGATGCTTGATGACCACCCACTCGTAACGCTGCACCTCTGGCTGCAGCTGGAGAAGAATGGGTGGCAGTCAGAGTAACTGGCGTGGGGCACCTCCCTGGGCCTTCCTGCTTCAAAGCCACTGCCCATCTCCAGGCCACGACTCTGCTGTGGGTGGATCCCTAAGAGGGCTGTGGGTGGATCCCTAAGAGGGCTGTGGGTATGGCACACCACATTAGCAAATGAGGTCCTGCTAGCTTTTGGGCCGCTCATAGCCTAACCAGCAAACCCCAGAAGTAAAAACAGAGTATGTTTTAGGGTACTCACTACAATGAAGATGAAACGAGGCTCTTGTGCTGGGGGGACTTCTGAGCCCCTCGAGCCAGCTTCTGTGACAATTCCCTGGTCCAGGACAGATGTTGGGCCTGCACTCAGTCTTTTTTTTTTTTTTTTAATATTTATTTTTTATGTATACAATATTCTGTCTGCGTGTATGCCTGCAGGCCAGAAGAGGGCACCAGACCTCATTACAGACGGTTGTGAGCCACCATGTGGTTGCCAGGAATTGAACTCAGGACCTTTGGAAGAGCAGGCAATGCTCTTAACCTCTGAGCCATCTCTCCAGCTCTACACTCAGTCTTGGAGGGCTGATTAAGTACTCAGAATGTCTGAAGAGACAGGAACAGCCAAGGAAGGAGGGAGAGGGCAGAGGAACTCCACACTTAGCCCAACTCACCCTAAAAACAAAGCATTCTCCGGTTCCGAAGAAGCCCAGTTTGCCTCCAAACTTATTTCTTTCGCTCCAATCTGTTGACAGGTAAGCGCCACAAACCTAGGGAGGAAGGCTGGGGTGAGACTTCTGTCATCTGGTGTGTCCTCTCATTCAGGCAGCTGAGAGACCACGTCCCAGCCTAGGGGTATTGTAGGCTGCCTTCTCCCACCACTGAGGGCAAAGGTCATGGAGAGGACTGAGTTAAGGGAGTGTACCCTCAGGGCCATTCTGTCTTCCCCTGTGACTCTCAAGCAGAACCATATCCATACTCAGACCTTGGCACCAGCCCAGTAAACCAGGCTCCTCACCTCCTTTTGCGTGGTCTTGATGAGCAGGAGGGTGGGCTCGTGTCCTTCACACTGGAAATAGAACCTGGGGGCAGAGACCACATGCTATCCTGCATGCCCTCCAATTAGCACGGCCACTGTCAGTCCCAAGGTCAGGGTAGAGAGGCCTGGGGACTACCCTCTTTACCACCACCTCTCTCCACAGTGGCCAAGGACCTTGCAATGTCATCTGGGCCATGCCAGGCTGCTATAGTGTGACAAAAGAGGAGATTCGGTGAATTCTCCTTCAGGCAAAGCAGGAACCAGAGAAGCAGGGGAAAGCTCAGCCCTGAACTGAGGAAGGTGAGAGGTTTGCCACTGAGATGCTCAGGTGTGCCTGGGGCTGAAAGGAGCCGGGGATGGGGGTTCTCTGTGTAGCCCTGGCTATCCTGGAACTCACTTTGTAGACCAGGTTGGCCTTGAACTCAGAACTGCCTCTGCCTCCGAGTGCCAGGATTAAAGGTGTGCGTCACCACCACCTGGTAAGACGTGACTCTTAGCTAAGCTGAAATGTTTGTGTGATTGCAGGCAGGAGACTTGAGGTCTGAGCGAGGGTGGTCCAGAGTTTTTGAGCTGTCATTTGAGACTTGAACACTAACTGGACCCAACCAATCGAGCTTGGAGGGCAATGTGCCCCTGCTAGAATACCAGGTGCTTACACAGACAGAGACACAAAAAAGGGGTACCTGGTCTAGGACTGTGATGGACACAGGGGGTAAGGGTAGCAGGGAGGCCAGGGCCAGCTGTCTAGATGACATCTCCCTAATAATTCTGAGCTCCTCAGATGGGGACTTTGATTTCTGTATCTTTATGATACCCACACAGGGCCCTCAACTGTGCTGCATACAGCAATGATTTCCAAAGTCTATGTAGCCCGGGAATGACCGAAGGCCAGGATAAGAGGCTCCTGATTCTGCAAGACCTTATCAGAATCTCAGGTTCAAAGGCTCATTTCCTGAAGTGGAGAACAGGGTGTGACATGCACAGTCTTGGGGGTGCCTCACCTGGTTAAGCTGTACCCATGCTGCAGAGAGGAGAAGAGCAGGAGGGGTTGGCAGAGGGCAAAACGCTCAGGGATCCAGGACCAAATGTCTCTCATCTCCTTCACGCTGACAATCTCTGAGCGGAAGTTTTCTGCATGAACAGCCAAGTGCACAAACTGCCTGGGAAAAGTGGGGAGGGGTAAGAGCCCACAGTGACCACAGTCCTGACTGTACCCCCTTACCTTGAGACCCCACAGTTTCGTTTTGGTACATATCCTGGAAAGGATATCCCACTTACTCAGCCAGGTTTACAGCATGGCTCTAGGTGCCGCTTGGAAATGGGGTGAAATTATTCCTGGAAGCCCCGCCTCCCACCTGATACGTGGAAGAGGGCCCAGCCTAGGGGTATGGGCAACAAAAGCTCTTTTCTTTAAGAAACCAGGACAAATGAAGTAAGCCTCCAGCAAGACAAGGCTGAAAAGCCAGCCAAGCACCAGATCTCACAAGTGAGGCAGAAAGAGGGATAGACAGACAGACAGTGCCTGTATCAATCAGGCTAAAGCAGCAAGCAGAAGCCAGCCCAGCAGAGCCAGGTGGGCATGGGAGACAGTGAGCAGCCAAGCCAAAGCTGGCTGGAAGAAAGGCAGGGCAGAGAGGCCAAGCATCGAGGTGTGGTTTCAGACCTACCTTTTAGAAAGTGAGACACTGAGAAACAGGAGGAAGCAACGGACACGGAGAGGAAGAAAAATAAAACAGACAAGGCGAGGTTAGTGGTGGGTGTCCATCCCCAGGTATGCCTTCCTTTGGGCCCAGGAGAAAGTGAACTCCATGCCAGCAGCCATGCCTACAGCAGTCTACAAATCAGGTGTCAAACACCATGACTCTTCCCAACCCTGCTCCCCAAGGACAGGGAGCCCATAATAAGCATCCAGAAGAATGCCAGCCACAAAGCTCGGAGCTGGAAGGGCAGAGCAGGAGCTGTTCTGATGTGACCCCCTAGGAACCCAGTCTGGCACCTGCTGGGCCTCCTGACCCACTGGTAGTATCCAGCTTCCTTGTCTTAATAAGGCTGCAACTGCAAAGCTCTTCCTGTCTTCTAGTGTCTTTCTGTCCACACGTGAGCAGGTGGACAGACAGAAGGCTAGAAGCAGACCAACGGCTGGCTGGACAAGCTCATGCTTAGACCTCAAGGATGCGTTCCACTAAAGCTTCCCACTCCACAAACGCAATATGCTCACAGCATAGGCACACGCACGCTCACACATACACACAGCACACACATGTATTCACACACACTTAACTTACAAACAGAGGCATGAGCACACATGCAATGCACAGGATCCCAGGGCCCACCTACCTCTTCTGCTTGACAGTAATGCCCTTCTGCTTTAGTGCTTTCTCATTGGCCATTTGCAAGAGCTGGATCTCCTTGCGGGAAAACAGGCGGATGGCAAAGGCCTTCTCTAGTAGTTTCTCAGGGGACACCGTCTTGGCAATGTCCTTGACAAACACGCGGATGTCTTGCTTTACGTTGTCTGATTCGAGGGGCTGGCCTGCTCTCACCTTGTGGAAGAACTTGAGGATGGCCAGAGCAACTCGATATAATACCTTGTAGCCTTCTACAAGGAAGACATCAAAGACACGGGCAAAGTAGTTGAGGGGCAGTTCCCCAAACAGCCACCGCTGCCAGTCAGAGTAGACCTGCAGGACATCCTCTGACACAGCTACCATCAGTTTGTGGGCCGCCTGGCAGTACTTGTTCACCAGGTCCCCAAACGTCATGCAGGAGGACTCGAAGGCCAGGAAGCTCTGGTCAATGAGCTTCTTGCTGGGGTCGTTGCAGGCCAGGATGCGGCAAGCCTTTTCGAAGCACTCGGCCTCGTCGATGCTGTAGTGCAGCAGCAGGGCCACCACAGCCGGCAGGGCAGGGCAGAAGGAGATGTCCGGGAACTGATTGGCGATACACAGCAGAATCTTGCGCACAGCCCCCTCACCCCGCGTGTTCAGGCAGTAGGTGGGCACCTGAGTGTTGTCCACAAACTCAGGCAAGGGCAGGCTACTGCTGCTGTGCTTGCCCACAATCTTGCCCACGATGTCGCTGTACACACTGGCATCAGGTGTGACCGTGCGGCAGGGGATGTCCCGGATCAAGCGCTGGTACACTTTCCCCCGCAGGGCGTGGCTCTGAGCCCAGTAGCCCTGGCGTGCCAGTTGCTTCAACTCCTGAAGCTCAGTGCAGTTCAGTTCCTTTGGCCCCAGATCCTGGATGGACGCGTCCATCTTGTCCCTGTCCACAAAGCAGTTGTACCCTGGGGAGTCCATGGCTCCTGAGGTGCCTGGGAGGCAGGTTCCAGGCTGCCAGGAAGGGAACTAAGAGTAGCTAAATCTTGCAGCCCTGTCCTTGGGGACTTTCTGTCAACCAGTCAGTCATCTCTCACACCTAGAGGATTGAAAACCATTTTAGTACATGCACCGAAAGTTCACCTTTTAAAGGACTTGGTTTCGTTTATATTTTTTCTAAAAGGGTTAGGAAGATAAATAATTGTTCTGACAAGTTACCACTGACTCTGGAGAACAACTTCTTTTCACAGAGTTTATGCGTTAACAGAAGAGGTCATAATGAGAAGCTAGGGACAGGTTCCCAGTAATGCTTTGAAAGCCTGACTCTGTGGGCCAGAGATGGCTGGACGGTTAGGAGTGCTTACTTCTCTTTCAGAAGACCCGAGTTCAATTCCCAGCAACCAGCTCAGGCAGTTTAAAACTGTGACTCCAGTTCCAAGGGACCCAGCATCCTCTTCTGACCTCTGCAGGCACAGCACACATGTGGTGTAAACGAACACAGAGAAACACTCATACAAAATAACAAGACAAACCTTCCTCTTTCTTACTTATTTTTGGTCTTTTGAGACAGGGTTTCTCTTTGTAGCCTTGGCTGTCCTGAAACTTGTGTGAAACCAGGTTGGTTTCACAGAGATCTCCCTGCCACTGCGTCCAGAGTGCTGGGATTAAGGGTGTGCGTCACCACTGCCCGTCATAAGTCTTTTTAAAAAACATTTAAAATTTAATCCAGGTGGTGGTCTTCAAAGTGAGTTTCAGGACAGCCAGGGCTGTTACACAGAGAAACCCTGTCTCAAAAAGCAAAAACAAAACACATTTAAAGTTAGTTTTATTACCTGTGCACCACAGTGTGCCTGGTGCCCATGGAAACCAGGAGGGGAGGATCTCCTGGGACTGGAGTTACAGACAGTTAAGAGCCACCACTGCTGTGCAATATTCCTTTATACTGTGTCACTGTGATTGGTTTAATAAAAAGCTAACTGGCCAACAGCTAAGCGGGAGGTATAGGTGAGACTTCTGGACAGAGGGAGCTCTGGGAAGAAAGGCAGAGTCACCAGCCAGACGCAGAATAACCAGGATGTGCATAGCAGAGATGAGGTAATGAGCATGTGGAAGGGTGTAGATAAAAAATATGGGTTCGTTTAAGTCATAAAAGCTAGTTAGAAGCCAGGTGGTGGTGGCGCACGCCTTTAATTCCAGCACTTGGGAGGCAGAGACAGGTGGATCTCTGTGAGTTTGAGGCCAACCTGGTCTACAAGAGCTAGTTCCAGGATAGGCTCCAAAGCTACAGAGAAACTCTGTCTCGAAAAACAAAACAAAACGAAAATAAATCTTGACACATATCAGTTAGAAAAAAAAGCTAGTTAGAAATAAGTCTAAGCTAGGACTGAGCTTTCATAATTAATAATTAGTCTCTGTGTCATGTTTTGTGAACTGGTGGCCCAGAAAGAAAAGCTCATCTATACACCATATGGGTGCGGAATGGAACCCAAGTCCTCTGGGATAGCAGCCAGTGCTCTTAAGCACTGAGCCATCTTTTCAATCCTCACCATTTTTATAAAGTAAAAATACAGGGGCTGGAGAGATGGCTCTGTGGTTAAGAGCACTGGCTGCTATTCCAGAGGGTTAATATCTAGCACCTACATGGCAGCTCATAAATAGAACTGTAACTCCACTTCTAGGGGATCTGAGAGACACCCTCACCCAGAGTATATACAGACAAAACACCAATGCACATAAAATAAAAATGAATAAATTATTTCAAAAATACAATAAATCTTTTAAAAGATTTTTTAAAAGCCTGCTCTTAAAAAAAAAGATTTATTTTATGTATAAGAAAGATTGCTCTATCTGAAATGTACAACTTTATGCCAGAAGAGGGCATCAGATCCCACTCTAGATGGTGTGAGACACCATGTGGTTGCTGGGAATTGAACTCAGGACCTTTCGAAGAACAGCCAGTGCTTTACCATCTGAGTTCACCTCTCCAACCCCCCCCCTTTAAAAAAGATTTATTTATTTATTTATTAAAAAGCCTGACCTTACTAGAAACAGCTTTCCACTTGGGAAGATCTACTTAGGCCATTGTAGCCTAGAGGCTATCAGAAAACAAATAAGGATCAAAGGAGCCAGCCTGATAGAGCTTCCTCTCAGTCCTGGGGTGTTGGTCAGGCTCAAACCAGCTGTCTGGAGGGCTCAGGCATGCTTACCTCAGCATGCTGCATGGATGCATGGACTACTAGGCCAGGACTGCACCTCTGAGTGCATCCCAGGTTGTGGAATAGTTCTATGGGCAGCTCTTACCTTCCTCTGCCAGTTTAAAAGCTAAGTTCCAGAAGGGTAATTCCAGGGGAAGTCACCAGTAGGGTGCGAAATGGGGCCTGGGGTGTAATTCTGTAGTACAGGTGTTGAGGAACAAATGGAAGATGACAAAATTTCAAAACTAGACGCTCTGGCTCCAAGTAAACTAGAGGCAGAATGCTTAGGAGAGATGATGTTATTACACTACCTGGCAGCTGTCGTGACTCGGGCACACAGAAAAAGAAGTGGGTGAGCAGACAGGGTGCAGTGCACACGTGTGAAGCACCAGAACTTTGGAGGGATGGGAGGCAAGGAGGATCGTGAGTTCAAAGTCTGCCTGAGCTACACAGGAAGTTCAAGACTGAGTAGTATCGTGAGACTCTACCTTAAACAAACAAACAGGGTTTGGAGAGAAGGCTCAGCAGTTATAAGCAAGCATTGCTTTGCAGAGGATCTGATACTCTGTTCTGGCCTCCTCAGGAACCTGCACTCACTCACATGGACTATCCAAGCACATACACAATTTAAAATAATAAAAATATGGGGCTGGAGAAAAGGTTCAACTGTTGAGAGCACTTGTTGCTCTTGAACCTAGGTTTGGTTTCCAGCACCCACATCGTGACTCCCAACCATCCATAACTCCAGTTTCAGGGGAGCTGGTGCCCTCTTCTGACCTCTGTGGGCACCAGGAACCACCTGGTACACATAAATACATACAGGCCAAACACTTATGCACATAAAATACATGAAAAGAAAATAAAAATACACAGGTGTGCTAGTGCACACTTTTAATCCCAGCACTCGGGAGGCAGAGGCAGGTAGACCTCTGTGAGTTTGAGGCCAGCCTGATCTACAAAAGCTAGTTCTAAGACAGGTTCCAAAGAGAAATCCTGCCTTGAAAAACCAAAACAACAACAATATTCAGACACATAAAATGAAAAAAGCAAAGCAAGGGCTAGGATGGAGCTCAGTTATGGAGCAGCTGTCTAGTATGCATGGGGCCTAGGGTTTGGCCTCAAGCCCAGAAATCAAGAGAGAGGAAGGGAGAGGAGGGGGGAAAGGGAGAGATCATACTGGAGAGGAGAGGGCAGTGGAGGGAACAGTGGATGGTGAGATATACTAAGAGACCATGCACAAGAGCTGTAATAGCCCATTGATTTGGGTCCTAACGCTTCAAAAAGACTGCGTCCCGGACACAGTCACTCTCGCACACTGGGCTGACCTTTCTGATCTGGACGGTAGAACTGTCCCACAGCGTCATTGGGGGTCTGCTTCAGTGAGTTTAGGAATTTTCCACACCACTCTGATTTGTTTTGCATCTAGAAAATTCAACTAGAAAATAAACAGAAAAAGACAATGCTACTAAGTTCAAAGAATTTTCTTTTCTTTTTTTTTCCCAGATAGGGTTTCTTTGTGTATAGCCTTGACTGTCCTGGAACTCTCTCTGTAGATCAGCTTGCCCTCAAATTCACAAAGATCCGCCTGCCTCTGCCTCCCTAGTGCTGGAATTAAACATATGGGCCACCATGCCCAGCAAGACCAGCTTTAAAATCTGGAGTTGCTCACTGGGTGGTGGTGGTGCATGCCTTTAATCCCAGCACTTGGGAGGCAGAGACAGGCAGATCTTGGTGAGTTTAAGGCCAGCCTGGTCTACAGAGCGAGTTCCAGACTGGCTCTAAAGCTATAGAGAAACCCTTTCTTGGAAAAAAAAAAAAAAAAGTTGAAGTTGCTCAAATGACCTCTGTCCCCTGGCCTCCTTTTATATACAGGGTATATAAAGTGATTATAATTATTTGGTATGTAATCATTTGGTGTGCCATCACGCCAGGCAGAAAAACTATAATACAGATGCTAATGTGTGGGACTATCTAAGAAAACACCTTGATTTTATGTTCCTCTCTCTGTGGTAAATATATGTGAAACATCGTTTTAACCATTTTTAAAATATTTGCATGTGGGTACACTGGACAGCACACTTGTTGAACAGAAAACAACCTTGGGCGTTGATCTTTGCTTCCATCTCGTTTAAGACAGGGTCTCTTGTTCACTACTGCATACACCGGGTTAGCTCCCGTGAGCAAAGGGATTCTCCCACCTCCCAGCCAAGCCCCCAACAGTTGCATTAGGGCTGGAGTGACAGATAATGCTTCCAAGTTCAGCTTTACAGGGTTCTGGTGATCTGAACTAAGTCCTCACTTGCACACAAAACACCTTATCCATGGACCATCTCCTTAGCTTCCATTTTAACCACTTCAGGCCTGGAGCAATGGCTCAGTGGTAAGGGCTGGCTGCTCTTCCAGAGAACCTGTGCTTAATGCCCGGGGCCAACATGGTGGTTCAGAACCATCTGTAATTCTGTTCCCAGGGAATCCGGCCTCCATAGGATACATGCGGGCAAAAGATGCACATAAAATACAAAGAAGATACTTTAGTGGTGTCACGTGACTTCACGTTGCTGTGCCATCCCACTGTTTCCAGAACTGCTCCATCTCCCAGTCAAACTCCCTGGTCCTCCCCTAGTCCTAGAGATGACCTCACAGCATTTTTTTCCTTCCAAATGAGGTTTCTCTGGCCATCCAGGAACTCACTCGGCAGACTCTGAACTCACAAGGCTGGCCTTGAACTCAGATCTGTCTGTCTCTGCCTCTGAAGTGATGGGTGTCCACCATCACCACCCAGCACATTTTCCCCTTTAAAATGACAGTCTAACTATGTTGCACACACTAACCTTGAAGCTGTGACCATCCTGCCATAGCCTCCTGAGTTGTGAAATTACAGCTGTATATCAACATACCCTGGTGGCACACTCCTTTAATCCCAGCACTCGGGAGGCAGAGGCAGGGGGATCTCGGTGAGTTCGAGGCCAGCCTGGTCTACAAGAGCTAGTTCCAGGACAGCCAAGGCTGTTACACAGAGAAAGCCTATCTCGGGGGGGGGGGGGACACTTGATTCTTATTATTTTTTTTTTACTTGATTCTTTTTTATGTGTATGAGTGCTCACCTGCATGCCAGAAAAGGGCATTGGATCCCCTGGAACTGGAGTTACAGCCAGCTTGAGCCACCATGTGGGTGCTGGGACTAAAACCACGTGCTCTGAAAGAGCAGCAAGTGTTCTCAATCACTAAGCCATCTCTTCAGCCCCATTGATAACTCTTTACAGGGGCTTCCTTATATTAATCATTAATTGAAACAAGGTTTTCTGGGTCTGAGGGTGTAGCTAAGTGGCACAGACAGTACTTAGCCGTGACTGAGGTCATGGTACCACAAATAACCCAAAATTGCTACAAGCACTATAACCATATTAAATTGATTTTAATGTGTCCCAGCGGGAAAGCTCTCTTATAGTGGGTCCAGTCCTGCCACCTCACTGGCAGGTCTGAGGAAGCCCGCTTTCACGTCTCTGAACCCCCCCCCCCCCCCCCCCCCCCCCCCCCCCCCCCCCCCCCCCCCCCCCCTTCCCTCAACCATCCCCCGGCCACAATGTCTGATTCCCACATCTGAGCCATCTCCAGACTTTGGTTCTCAGTTTAAAAACCTACAGAGCCACCCACCACAGGTCCATTCTTTCTGGGTGACAAGGACCTATTGCCCCTGAGTGAAATAAAAACGTTTATAAATAGAACAGGAGTTTAGCAGAGCATGCCAGCTGCCTCCAGGTTGAACATTAAACTGAAAACTCCAAAAGTGGTGGCGGTACTGTTCAAAGACCTCCCTCAGGAGGGAGCAACGCAGGGTGCCACTGCCACAGCCAGAGGCCCAGGGAACGCTCTGGAACCAGAGGGACCCAGTCATCTCTCCTTCACATCCCACTCAAAGCGAACTGTATGATCCCGGGGCTGGGCACATGAGACTTTAAAATGGGCTCAGCTGCCTTGCAATTCCAGAAGATCTGATGCCACCTTCTGACCTCTGAGGTCAACAGGCATGTATATGGTACATATAAATGCACGCAGGCAAAACACTCATAACAGAAAGTAAAATTTAAAGTCTTTTAAAAGATGGGCTCGAAAACAATCTTATACAATAAAGGAACGTCTGGAGGCATTACCATCCCTGACTTCAAACTCTATTACAGAGCTTGGTATTGGCATAAAAACAGAGAAGTCGACCAATGGAACCATATAGAAGACCCTGACTTTAATCCACAAACCTATGAGCACCTGATTTTCGATAAAGGAGCTAAAAGTATACAATGGAAAAAAGAGAGCATCTTCAACAAATTGTGCTGGCAAAACTGGATTTCAATCTGTAGAAAAATGAAAATAGATCCATGTCTGTCACCATGCACAAAACTCAAGTCCAAGTGGATTAAAGACCTCAATATCAGTCTGAACACACTGAACCTGATAGGAGAGAAAGTGGGAACTACACTACAACAAGTGGGCACAGGAGACCGCTTCCTACGTATAACATCAGCAGCACAGACAGTAAGGGCCTCATTGAATAAATGGGACCTCATGAGACTGAGAAGCTTCTGTAAAGCAAAGGACACTGTCGCTAAGACAGAAAGGCAACCCACTGACTGGGAGAAGATCTTCACCAACCCCGCAACTGACAAAGGTCTGATCTCCAAAATATATAAAGAACTTAAGAAACTAGACTGTAAAAGGCTAATCAACCCAATTATAAAATGGGGCACTGAGCTGAACAGAGATCTCTCAACAGAAGAAGTTCAAATGGCCAAAAGACACCTAAGGTCATGCTCAACTTCCTTAGCGATCAGGGAAATGCAAATCAAGACAACTTTAAGATACCATCTTACACCTGTCAGAATGGCTAAAATCAAAAACACCAATGATAGCCTATGCTGGAGAGGTTGTGGAGAAAGGGGTACACTTATCCATTGCTGGTGGGAATGCAAACTTGTACAACCACTCTGGAAAGCAGTGTGGCGGTTTCTCAGAAAATTTGGGATCAACCTACCCATGGACCCAGCAATACCACTCTTGGGAATATACCCAAGAGAGGCCTTATCATGCAACAAAAATATATGCTCTACTATGTTCATAGCAGCATTGTTTGTAATAGCCAGAACCTGGAAACAACCTAGATGCCCCTCAATTGAAGAATGGATGAAGAAAGTATGGAATATATACATATTAGAGTACTACTCAGCAGTAAAAAACAAGGACTTCTTGAAGTTTGCAGGCAAATGGATGGAAATAGAAAACACTATCCTGAGTGAGGTAAGCCAGACCCAAAAAGAGGAACATGGGATGTTCTCACTCATATTTGGTTTCTAGCCATAAATAAAGGACATTGAGCCTACAATTCGGGTTCTTAGAGAAGCTAAAGAAGAAGGAGAACCCAAAGAAAAACATATAGGCATCCTCCTGAATATTAACCTTCATCAGGCGATGAAAGGAGACAGAGACAGAGACCCACATTGGAGCACCGGACTGAAATCTCAAGGTCCAAATCAGGAGCAGAAGGAGAGCGAACATGAGCAAGGAACTCAGGACCGCGAGGGGTGCACCCACACACTGAGACAATGGAGATGCTCTATCGGGAACTCACCAAGGCCAGCTGACCTGGGTCTGAAAAAGCCTGGGTTAAAACCGGTCTCACTGAACATAGCGGACAATGAGGACTACTGAGACATCAAGAACAATGGCAATGGGTCTTTGATCCTACTGCATGTAGTGGCTTTGTGGGAGCCTAGGCAGTTTGGATGCTCACCTTACGAGACCTGGACGGAGGAGGGTTTTCCTCGGACTTCCCACGGGACGGAGAGCCCTGATTGCTCTTTGGGCTGACGAGGGAGGGGGAATGGATTGGGGGAGGGGGAGGGAAAGGGGAGGCGGAGGTGGGGAAGAGACAGAAATATTTAATAAATAAATAAATAAAAATAATAAAAAAAAAAGATGGGCTCGGGATGTCTTTATCACATGATAAAAGAACACGTAATCAGGCTGGAACTATGGCTCAGAGGTGGGGAGCACTGGCTGCTCTTCTAGAAGACTGCGGTTGGATTTCTAGCACCCACATGGCACTCAGAGCCATCTGTAACTCCAGCGCAGCTGAAGGCATAAATGGTTCATAGATATACACGCAGGCACAACACTCATACACATAAAAAATAAATAAATAATCACAAAACGACAGACAGACCAAATTACAAAACAAAACTTGTGAGTACTATTCAAATAATTATTTTAGTCCTAGCTCTCGTCAATGGAAGGATTCCTACCATGACTGCTCTGTTGTGGCCCTCAAAGCCTTTTGTCACATTTACACACATGATACAATGAGTCATTGAGATGCAGAAGTAAGGAAGGCAAGAAATTCGTTAAAAACAAATAAACCAGACTCTTAGACTCACACTTTGGAGAATTAAATTGTTTATTTATTCATTCACTCTTTTTGTTTTGTTTTTTGTTTGTTTGTTTCCAAGACACAGTTTCATTGTGTAGTCCTGGCTGTCCTGGAACTCACTCTGTAGACCAGGCTGGACTTGAACTCAGAAATCTGCCTGCCTCTGCCTCCTGAGTGCTGGGATTAAAGTCATTCTTATTTATTTGTGTTTTGAGACAGGCCTGAACTCACCATGTAGGGTGACACAGCACACACAGGACATCTCTGTCTCCTGCTTGGGCAATGTGAACTGGCTACACAATAGCACAGACCCTATACAGGTGCTGTCTCTGTGAACAGTACTCAAGAACCACTTTCCCTCAGCCTGAGGGTTGGGGATTGTGATCTGTCACCACAAACACTGCATTGTCCCCAAGTCTCTCTCAACAGAGAAGAGCTGGCTCTCCCAGTGGCAGCTCTGGCCCCTCTCCTGCTGTTCCGTGTGTTTGGAATGGGAAGTACTCTATAGCTTGTGCCCTCAGTTCTGGGCCTCACCAGCAATTCCAAGAAAGCAGGGGAAAAGCTACTTGATACCTGTTGGACTCCTAGAGCAAGAGCTGGTGGTGGTTTCAACAGCAGGACCCCACTGCAGGGTGATGGTGTGAACATCTATCTCCTAAGAGATGATGACACGTGAGCTGGAGTAACGAAACTGCCACAGCTGGGAGCTGGGAGCAGAGCTCAGCAGTGTCAGAGACAACGTGAGAAGGGGAAGAGGACCCTTGGAAGAGCAAGCTCCAAGGAGAACGTGTAGCCAGAATGTGGTCGATACCAGGAGCAGTGAGGCCAGTAGCATGGGCTAAAACATGCACACACACAAGGTGTCTAGGGTTTATGCTAACAACAGTGGGAAATGGGGAAGGCCATGAACTAAGAAAGGTTTCTAGTGTGAGGGTTTTTTTTTTTTTTTTTTGAGACAGGGTTTCTCTATGTAGCCCAGGCTGGCCTTGAACTTACAGAGATCCACCTGCCTCTGCTTCCCGAATGCTCGAATTTTAAAGGCACGCATCATCATCGCCCTGGTGTGAGGGTTAAATTGAAACTGTTTATAGAAAGTTCTCCTCGGACACACCGGGAGGGCTCAGATGTCTCAGTCCTTTCCTTTTGAGGCTGCACAGAATTGTGGGCCTCACCCTCCACACTCAGGAGGCTCTGGAGGATCATCCCAGTGGCCACTCCTCAAGAGGTGCAATTCTCCCACAGGCCAGAGCCAACTGCCTCTTTCAACAGCCTCACTTCCCCTTCCTGCCCCGAGTTGCTTCTCCACTTCTCAGGCTTCCCCTAATTTCATAGCGTTTTCTCTACCAGCATGGAGACTATCTGAAAAGCTCAAGACATCTGAATTTGGAAAGAAAGTACGTCTTTTAAAGAAAACAAAAAACATATGTGGAAAGAAATGCTTTCTAGTTCCCCTAAATGTTACACTGCTGGATTGGATGACACGCTCCAGGCTATGCCTGTGACCTGTCATATGAATGTGTCCTCTACCCACAGGACTGCCCTGGGTTTGCCAAGGATAAGACCAAACGATTAGTGGAGCCATAGGTGGCTGCTGGCTCGGCCCCATGGCCAGGCCAGCCTTCTCTGAGAAGAGGCATTCCTGTAAGACATTTCTACCACAAATGCCGCAGGGAGACTCAAAAGTCAACACTTTCTGTCTACAGTAAAGCCATTGTTCTGCTCTTTGTCCACAAAGGAGAAAGGAGCCAGGACTGGGCAGAGAGGAAACCATGCTCACCAGCACTGGCTTGACTGGTCCATCACCCATTTAGGCAGGTCTTGGCCAGGAGGTGGGGTTGGGTAGTGGCTTGAGTAAGAACAGGCCCTATAAACTCATGTGAGAATACCTGGTTCTCAGGGGGTCATCTTCAGCCACAGAGGCTGACTGCCAAGGATGTGAGTGGCTTCGCAGTCCACCCTGCTCAACCCCAAGGATAGCCTGATGGCACAGATTTACTGCTCCACTTTAGAGAGGCTCTGGAGAGACCCCACACAGGAGGAACACCCAGTCTGCTGAGATCCTAAGGCCTGAGAACCTTCCACTGTCACTGCCCTCCTAGAGGTATAGGCCTCTTCACAGTCAGCTCTGCCCTAGCTCCTTCCCCAGCAAGGTCAGGACTTCTTTTCAATACCATGAGGCTGTCCCAAAACACTGCTCTGGTCATGAGACTGCATCTCTAACCTCTTCTCCCAAACAGGCAGATTTGAAAACAAACTCCTTAGCGTGTGACACGCAGACTGTGCTGAGGCTCACACTGTAACTGCACTGCCTCGCTTCCGAGCTCCTTGTCCTTGCCACAGGGAATGAGGGACCAACAACAATCACAGCTCCCCTTTGCTCCAAATTTTTATTCATTCCACAAACTCTGGGTTAGTTGTTCCTCCTTGCCTGCTTCAGGCTGGACCCTGGTGATAGAGCAGAACAGGGGCTCCAGAGGAGACCACAACCATAAACACAGTGATGTTACCTCAAGGCTATACCCACTGGGGTGGGTACAGACAGTACTTGGGGGATAGCATTGCAGAAAGAAAGATGGGGAGATACCACTAAGTTGGGGGTCTTTGGTGGGCAGTACAGAGGAACTGGTGTAAGAGAAGCAGGAGAGATTAATATGTGACATCCCAGATAAACAGTGAGAAAACCACCCTGATATCTGTGGTGGAAGAGTCAGGGGAAAGGAGGGCCTAGTCCAGCTGAGGAAGTGGAAAGAAGGGCTAGTGGGAAGGTCACGGCAGGTCCTGACAGAGTGGTCACCAGAAACAGCTTTCCTACAATGGCTGTGGTACAGGGAAGGCACCCACACTCACACACAGCCACCAAACAAAGACAGAGTGTCCCAAGGGAGTCTTACACCCCTATACAGCCTTAGCCTGACAGCGCTTCTCCAGCCACAGGAACATGCTATGACCCGGGGCCCTGCCTGACTGAACCTTAGTCACCATGCCACATGCTAGGCAGGGCTCAGCTTTTCCTCTCCAGTCTTAGCAATCCCCACATGCTTTCCTGGAGACTGGGAGCAGGACATCGGACAGGAATAAAGACTGGAGAGGAACTCAAGTTGGACCCCTAGGCTGAGCCTACGGGAAACCTAGCAGGCATCACAGGTAACAGTGGACAACGGAAGGGGGCGGTGAGACGCTATCGGCATCTCCATGTGACAGACAAGCACACGTTCCTCAAATGCAGTTCACCCTAGTATATTACAGGGCATGCTCATGCTTGCCCTTCAATCTTGCTTAACAAGGACATGGAAAAAAAGGAAAAGAGCCCACCAGTTCAGGGGAGGTGCATATATAGACCACTAGAGACGACCGCAAACCTCGGCAGAGACCCCTCCAGGGTCAGGGGAGGCCCTGGGATATGCTGTCTGGGGCGGGGAAGGCACAGCTATGACTGCTGAGACAGTGATGGTTTGCTGTCCGATAAGATGCTCGGAGTGCCAACACCCTGAGCAGCTGGCCCAATGATGAACGTGTGGCCGAGAATAGAGATGCCAGCAAGTAGAGACCCTGAAAAGGCCCCTGAGATGGCAGCAGGGGCAGCTGCCTGTGGGGGTAACCCAAAGTACAGTACTGAGACAGGGAGGAGGTGAGGGCCAGAGGAACACATTAGACAGCCGGAGGGGCCGGGGCATGAACAGCAGAGGCAAGGACAGAGGTCACAACCAGCAATCAAGAGCAAGTGACAATCAAGCCCTCTTCCTCATGGACTTTCCTCATACCCACCAGGGACATCTCCAAGGGTGTGCCCATTCTCTAAGCAGCTGCTGGACATTTCAGGGACATGACTTCAGGGTGTTGTTAGGGGTCCTGGACACAGGGTGAGGGATGTACTGAATGCCCATCTTCTCTTAGACTTCAGCCCTGGCACAGGACAGCACAGAAGAAACCTTGGAAGTAACCTGTCCACTCCAAGTAACCCATCCCCTCCATATCCAGCCTTTCCAGAACTTTCTTTCAAATGCCTCCCAGGTCTCTTGTAACTAGCTGGGCCTAGCAGATACAAGACACCCGACAGCACCGTCAGAGCGCGGATTTGTGGACACACTGATAATTAGGACATACTTAGAGAGGGCAGCAGAAGCCTTCCTGGAGGAAGGTTCCATGGGAGGGCAGATGAGGTATGATGGCATCCACAGAAAGGACCAGAACACACAGCAGAAGGGAAGGAGAATTAAAGACTAAGGCCCCTGTCTATTGAGGGTCCATCCCCATCCTGTAGGAACAGATGCCACCAGAACACCGAGACGAGGAGGTACGGGATTTCTTTTCAAGAGATCTGTTGACAGGAAAGCGGATGCAGAAGCAGCAGCCATCAGAATCACTGTTAGAAGAGACTGAAGGCAGGCTGACCACCCGGGGTGTGTTGCACTTGGGGTACAAGCCACCCTGGGCCTTCACATGCGGAATGTCATGGTGGGAGAGGTCCCACATGGACATACTTCCCGAATATTCCCTCTGAGCCCCACTGCCTAAGAGAATCTGGAGGGCAGGATGGTGCCTGCCAATAGCCAGGATGATGAGAGCCACTCTGGTCTTCAGGCTGTTCAGCCCCTACTCCTCCTTACTCTCCTCCCCCAGGACCCTCCCTTTCTCTCTCTTCTTGTTTCTCAACCAGCCTATGGCACCCCCATCACCACCACACACACCCTTCCTCTCAGGAGGAATCCCTGTCGCCTCCCTTCACTAGGTCCCCGGTCACCTGCCTCCAGCCCCCGGCCTTGTTCTCTGTGCTATCACTAGAAGGGTGAGTTGAGCAGCCTCAGGCTCCTCCCCACTACCTCCCCACACATGAAAGACCTTTACATTTCTATTTCATTATATAGACCTAGGTCATTCAATGCCATTCCACCCCAAGGCCAAATGTTTATAAACAGTGTCTGTCTGTCTATCCCCCAAAAAGGTTCTCACCATATAGGGCTGCAACTCACATACAGACCAGCTAGCCTTGAATGTACAGAGGTTTGCCTGTCACTGTCTCTCGAGTTCTGGAACTAAAGGTGTTTGGCACCATGCCAGGCCTAGCCCCTATCTCGCAGTGCCTCAGCACACACAGCACTCCTGCTCTGGAGCACTGGTCCCCATCTGCCAGCCCCTTCACTCTGTTCCTTTGCAGCTAAGCCTAGATAGCCATGACAACCCTCCACTCCCACTTGTCCCCTTGTCTCAGCGGCCAGGCAGGAGGAGGCCGAGCTGAAGCACGCTTCTCTACACCTACATCAGCGCTGAGAAACAACCAGACCATCTGCTCGTGGACCTTGAGCACGCTGGGCTCTGGGTGCTGCCTGGCAGGCCTTCTCGGCTCTCCTCCAGCGCCTCTCCTGTTCCCAGGCATTGGCTCATAGCCACACCCTGCCCCCTTTGAGAAGGGCAGGCTGCCAGGCAGGAGCTTCCTTTAACTGCAGCCCCCTCCTGGGCTTTGATCTCATTTCCCTGAGCCCTCACTGAGGCCCTTCTCTAGTCCTGCCTCTTCCTTTAAGTTCCGTCAGGGTAGAACCGCTGACGCTGACGACAGCAGGTTGCATCCGACTCCGGCCTTTAGAACACCACTGCTCGCTTATCCACAACAGCACCTCAGGCCCTTATCTCCCCAAAGCACCCCTGGCTGATGTCACTCCCTGGGCTGTTCTCCTCTGGATGCCGGCTCACTGCTCCTGCTCTCCCCTACCCTGGCTCCTCCACGTCCCCGCTGTAGATAGCCAGCTTCCTCTTAGCCTCTGCACGTGAGCTCTAGTCCCTTACCTCCAGCTGCTTCCAAGGCATCCTGCACATCTCATGACCTTCATGCTCCGAGGCTCCACCACTGCAACTCACGTCTGTCCGCCACGGCCAGGGCTTGGCTTGTCACAACCTCTAACCTGAGATCCTTCCTGTCCCCCACCCTCCTGCCCCTCCCACAGCAGCTTCAGGAGCACTGGTCACTCAGTGCAAGCTACAGTTCCTGTGGTATAATCAAAAGGCATGTCCCTTCTAAAGGGACATGAAGGAGGAGAGGTAGGGCATATTTGTCCCCTCTTCCTTTCTTAGCTCATTCTAATCAATCTTCTTCAGGGTCCCTCCAGTGACCTCCCAGGCCCGTGCCCCCTTATCCAGGTCTGTTCCCACCCCCGTCAGCACACTGAGGTATTGTAGTGACCTGTTTCTATGTCCCACTAGAAGACTACTAGATTGTAGCTTCCGTCCCAAATGTCACATTACACTCTTGTGTGCCTGGGAAGGAAGAAACCAGAGAAGGAAGCAGGTTAATTTTGAAGTCTGAATAACAGTAGGCAGCCTTAACAAACTTGTCCTATGCAGTGACCCCAGAAGGCAGGCTGTATGCTGTCTCAGCCCTGAAGCACAGCGTAAGAATTTCTCAAGTGTTAGTGGTGACTGGTGCTCACAGTTGACTCCCTGGTTACAGGGAACTTGATAGTGGGCCTTTTGCTGGTGGCACACAATGGCAGGCACGTGCCAGGTACAAAAGGGATGTAACCCGTAATGAGGCTTGAGTCACAGCACTGTGAGCCAGCTGGACTGCTTGCTGGCTGGAAGTCAAATGCAGGTCTTCCTAGAGGTGCCTAAGGTCACACATGGGATTCTGAGAACCACGCTTGGCTAGCCACTCTAGACACAGGCAGGGGCTGGAGCTCCATGGGGTTCTTTTCTTCCCACAGCAAGTCAGAAAAAGAATTCAGCCAAAATGTCAGCAGCACCAGAATTTCAACAGACCTGAGCTCTGAGTTAGGTGTCTGAGGGAGGTGTGCCTTGCAAGGCTAGGCACCGGCAGGTTCTCAGCAAACATCTTCAGACCAAGTAAGACAGCTGCCTGGGAGTCACGAAGGCTTAATCATTTTAATAGGCATTCAAGACATGCTTCCTGCATGCCAAGGTGCCAAGTGCTGGAGGATAAAGACGTGAGGCATTGCCTCAGCTCCCAGGAAGCCATGATCAGGACTGAACACTGATCAAGCACTTGAAGGCACAGGTACTACACGACTGGGAAGCACAGGGCATCAGAGCTCTCTGTCCACAAGGAAACAGGGCTCAGAAAAGGTTTCCTAGAGTCTGTGTCTGCCTCAGCTGGGTCTTGAAGGGTGAGGAAGCCTTAGCCCCAGGCAGTGGCACAGAAAACACCAACAAAGGACAAAGGCACCAAGCACAGAGATCCTTCTGAGTCTAGGTACTGCTTGCAATGAGGGCACAGGCCAGTGAGTATCTTTACGGTTCAGATCGAAAGCCAGTCTCAGGTAGAGAGATGACTCAGTCGGTAATGTGCTTGTTATCGAAGCATGAGGATGTAAGTGTCCAACCCGCCAGAATCCACATTAAAGGCTGAATGTGGCAGTACACACCTCTAATGCCAACACCGGGGAGGCTCAGTGGGGCTCACTGACAAGCCCCAGGTCCCTATGAGAGAGACTATCTCAAGAGATAAGGTGGAGAGCAACTGAGTGAGATGTCAAACGTCGACCTCTGGCCTCCACACACAGGAATTCACATGCACCTATACACACACCCACAAAGGGGAGACAAAGACATTTACAGTCCAGTTCACAGGCTCCAAGGAGCCTAAAGGCCTGGGATTCACCGAGCTATTCACAAAGGACCGTGTTCCTGTGTGCTGAAGAAGCCCAGAAAGACAGAAAAGGACTCCAGGCAGGAGTATATCCCACAACTCAATTCTTCTAAGGGTCCACAGGCTTCCGAGACAGGAATGCTGTGAGGGCCTTGCTGGGGAAGATGGAAGGTAACTAGAGAAAAGGGACAAAGTGATTCAAGGTGAGGCTGATGGGATGAAGGGAAGGCCTTTGGTGAGACCCCAGACAATGAGTTACACTTAGAACAGTAAACCAGATTTTATTCATAATGGACTCGCCTATCAGTAAACAACCAGAGTCTGAGCGTGCGGAACCCAATTAAACAGTCACATACCTGTAATCCCAGTGCACAGGAGGCCGACTCGGGAGAATCACGAGTTTGAGGTCAGCCTAGGCTACGTGGTGAGAGCCCGTTTTAATATAACAAAACCAAGCTTGGAGATAGAGTTCAGTGGTTAGAATACTTTCCTAGCACTAGGCAGGCGGTCCTAGGTTCAGTTCCCAGCACCACAAGACAGACGGCTGAAAACTCATGCAGGGCAGAGTTTCAGGAAGTTTGGTGGTCTGTCACTTGCAAAGGAAACGTGCCAGGCTGGAGGGAGCAGTACAGAAAAGTGCTCTGAGGCTGTGGGCGGACAGAGGCTCCTGTGGCAGGACCAGTTTCCCCTTACCCATGCGGCCCCACAATGTAGAAGACTGGAGTGGACGCCACAGGCATGGCCTCATGGCTGTCTCTAAGGCTGGCTACACAAAAGCTGGAGGCCCGCGAGGAAGGCAAGGCAAGCTCCAAGTTCTAACCGTGAGAATGCCAACCCATGGTTTAGAGGACAATGGGCTCTTCTGAGCTAAGCAGCACCCAATCTAGAGGTTCCACAAAAGGCAGCCAGGAAAAGCCCCTGGAAGGCAATGGGGCCAGGGAAGGTTGTACGTCCAGCACTCAGGAGCTCCCCTTTTACTCATGAGAAACTGGGTCTGACAGGAACACAAAGTCCATCAACTCACTCTACTCTACCCGAAAAGCGGCAGGCTACAAACCAGCCTCCTTCCTTAAGTTAGTGTCTTAAGGACATAGTATCAGGAGTCTGTATGTACAGTCCAACTTACCTCCCAGCTTAAATCCACTCGGGAACATTCCCCACTCTTAAGCCCCATGTACACTCTTTGGTTCCAGCCCAGGAGACACTTACCCAGTGTCTGAATGGCACCTCTACTCTCCAAACTCAAAGCCTTATTCCTCCCTAGCTTGTCTTTTTCTGTATTCTATGCATTGCAGCCTTGGGTTGCCAGCCACCCAATATTCTCCTTCTGTCCTGGCTCTTGCTATCCTGGTAGCTGCTTGTCTCAGTCTTAGCCTTCTGTTACCCTGGAGGTAACCTTAACTGTCCCCACACTCAGCACAGCGGCCCTTGTGGTTTTAGAACACATTCATCCAATCAAGTCCCTCACAAGCCACACTCTTCCAGAAGCTTCCAAATGTCACTCAATGCTGTGTCCACAGCACACACATGGCATCTACTCATACAAATTCATTTTCTTTCTTTTTTCCCTTTAGTACTGGGGAATTGCACCTAGGGCCTCGGGCATGCTGGATAAGAATTCTATTACTGAGTTGCTTTCCCCAACCCTTTCTGTTGTTTTGAAATAGAGTCTTGTTCTGAAGCCCAGGCCGGCCTAAAATTTGGTCCTTCTGCCTCAACCTCCCTACTCATTCCCAGCTCATTCCCTCCACCTCAGGTCCAGGGCATTGAACACAGGGCCTCGCAAACACTGGGTAAGCACCGTTGAAGTATGAATTCAATAAACACATATTGGAAAGAGTGAAATTTCCCAGATAATGAAATTCTGGTTTGTTCTCAGTAAAGGCCTGAGGGCTTTAAAAAAAAATATGATCCCCGTTTAAAAGGTGATGGCCGCAACAGCCACTGAAACAGCTGTTGCAAGTGGTTCTTTCTTCTACTTCGAGTTGTCAAAACAGAAAAGGTATGCTCAGACAGGGAGAACACTGAACAGGGCCAATGTTAACTGTCTTTACAACCCACTTCTCTGTGCTGTGTACTTTAAACGAGAAACCACGCAAAGGCAAACACTTTACTACGCCTTCTGGCCTTCTGATGTTGGCTCCGACTCTAATAAGGATTAGGAGCGAGCAGGGCTGTGTGCCCAAGGTCACTGAGACTTGCTGGACAGTCCTGGCAGGTGTGGTTAGTCAGAGCTAGTAAGGCACACATGCCAGTGGACTTGCAGTCGGAGGGAGGTGAATTTGACTGTTGTTATGAAAACCTTGCCTAGATTACTAGATTACTTCTGCAACCCAAAAGGTCACCCTTGATCCAGCTGCAGTCACCAGGTGACGTCTACCACTCAGAAAACGGCATCTTTATTCCCTCCAACAACCACTTAAGAGAGTGTTTGACCCACTGAATGCCAGCCTGTGACAGAGCCACGACCAGAGCCAATGCGGCGCCAGGCCTATTCACACAAAGACCAGATTCTACCTACCCAGTTCATCCCACAACGTCTTTATCTGAGTGCTGAGGAGATTAGGTGAGGATTAATCCTCAGAGTAAAGGAGGCACGCAAAGGGCTCATACCACTCAATATGAATGATCACTATCAAACATTTGAAATGTCTTGGTCATTTGTCATCTGGGTTGGTCTGGACACCACCTGGAGTGAGAGCTTGAGAGAGCATGAGCACACTCAGCTCCACAACAACTCCGGGAACATTTACCTGTGGAAGGAGAGTCCTTGACCCCAAGTAGACGAAATGGCAACCAGCGCCAAATTATGGGACAGTTGTACAAAATGCCTGGAAGTCACCTGCTGGTCTTCCAGCAGAACACGGTGACGTGAGGAAAATCATTTTGAGCCTCTACCCGCTTTGGACAGACATAATCCTACTGCCATAAAAGTCAACTGCATATGACCCAGTTGGTTTAGACAACCTTTGGCCCCTAAAGTTGGCTCAGTGAGCCTTAACACAAGAAGACCACAACTGTTTCTGAACTGTGCCAGGCAGCCAGCATCCGTGCAGACTGACTCCTGTCATGGGAAGCCCACCCCGCACCGGTGCCAACTCTGCCCTCCAGCTATGTTCTTCAAGACTCCAGAAGCACAGGGACAAGCTAAGGCACAGGTGACACAGGCGACCCAGGCAGGTCAGGGATACTGGCTGGAAGGGGCTCTTAAGCTGGGAAAGCACCTAAGCGTCAGGTGGGCAGCTGTGTCAGCTTTGGCAAGGGAAGGGCCTGAATTGTTGCAGGTCTTCGAGAAGGGCAAAGGTATATGAACACTGCTGCAATTTCAAACAAATACAGAAAGAGATTTCCTATTCCGCAGGGACGGAAAGTGCCCCAAGGGAAGGCTGACACGGAGGCAGTTCTTTCCCACGGCACAGAGCCGAGAGCAGGCAGAGACGACCTAAGAAGGCCGGGCCTGCCCAAAAGGATCTGACACCCGGGCCCGCCTCACGCACCAAGCTCGGGAGCACCAGCCTCCGGAGCCCCGTAACACGCTGCGACCAAGGCACCAAGCACCGCGCCGTGTCCCCCTCTGTCTGTCCGTGCCGCCGGTCAGCGCGCGATGACAGTGACACCCCCACACCCCGCGTCCAGCCGCCACGCCCCCGCCGCGCACCCACCTCGGCGCCGGCACCGCACCGCTCCCTCCAGCTCTCCGCTGGACCGCGCTGGCCTTTCTGCGCACGCGCGTAGGCGGCCCCGCCCCACAAGCACGCGCTTGCGGGCTGCCCACCCCGATTGCCCCGCGTCTCAGCGCTGCCGGCTCTGGGCATGCGCGCTCGCGCCCGGCGGCGGCCAAGTCGGGAGCATGCGCTAGCCAAACAGCGGTTCCCGCGCTCCGGGGCGGGGGTTTGCCTAAAGAGGTGGGGGCTCTAGCGTCTGGAATAAGGCAAAGTCATGGGCATCTGGAGCCCCGATGGCTGCCCGTGGAAGTCGCCGTCTGGCCCGGTTACGTGTGGATCCGAACTGCCCGTTCATGACATCCAGCCGGTAGAGTGTAGGGCTCCTAGCTAGGGGCGGGACCTGTGCCAAGGAGCTTGGAGGCCAAGACTAGGAAGATGCTGCAGAGAATGACAACTGGGTGGACCCCAGATATGGGGACAATAGGACAAGAAAGAGGTGGGAAGCAGGCAGAGATGCAGCTGCAGATGGGGACACAAATACGCGACCGGCAGAGGCAGGCCAGAAAGGACACGGGGACAAGATCCACGGTGTTGGACAGTCATCCTTATACGAGAGGGGCGAGCCCGCAGGACTCTGCAGATCTCAGTTGGAGGCGGAAAAGTCGCTGTTCTGACTGTGCGGTTGGGCCACGACCCCCACAGCGACCCCCACAACGGTGTACAGGCGTCTATGGTAGCAGCAGTGGCTTTGGGAAGGTCGGAGGACTCTAGTGTATCACAGCATCGGAGAGTTGATGAATCACACCCGTGTGATGCGCTCAAACCCTAGAAGGATCCTAGCATTCCCTGGGAGCGGGGCGGTTCACAACCTTTAAGAGATGTCGGGTATCAGGATACGCCTTGTAGTAGGCAGCCAGGGTGATGAGATCAGGGTTCTTTGAGGGTGACGACTACCCTGGGTGCCTCCTGGTAGCTCTTAGGGGCCTTCACATACCTCTGTGTTGGGGATGGGGCGTCACCAAAGAAGTTAAAAGATGGGATGGGGAGGAAGGGGGAAATTAGAGGGCGACGCACGTGACACTTCCAGCAGGACGCACTGATAAACACACCCAGAGATAAGAGCAGTGCCCGCCCTGTCCACGCCCAGCTCGCAGGTTCAGGCGGTCCCGCAGCGCCCCCGCCGCTCGCGCCTCTGCATCCTCCGGAGGCGCCGAGTCCAGGCGTCTCTCCAAGGCAGCACGAGGCTTCCACGGGCTGCGCTGAGCCCGGGTCCCCGGCCCGCTGTGCTTCCAGCTGCAGCCCCGGGCCCGCCCCCCAGCAGCAAGTAACGCCGGCCGGGTAGGAGGCGCGGGCAACCGCAGGCGACGTCTAGGGTTGGTACCCATAGCGCGTTGCTCCCGCGCCGAGCGCGCTCCTCCCCGCTGCGGAACACAGCAAGCACTGCTACTGGAAAGCGTGTCCACGCGCCGCGGGCCTCGCCGCGCGCACCCACTGACACCTGCACCGCTGGGGGGGGGGGGTGAGAAAGCGAATCAGGCGGGTAGGGCCGGAAAGGACTGTCTGCAGAAGCACAGAATACCCACCCGGCTTAGAAAGGACATAAAGAGGTCACCCACTAGAGGGAGGTATATTGAAGATATAGCTGCTGAATGGGCGGAGCCAGCATCAGTGGGAGACCCAAGGAGAGGATGAGGCTTGAAGTACAGCCAGGGTCGAGGAGTTGGGGGGCGAGATGGAAGGACTGAGGTGAGGCAGCCTACCATAGTCCTTTCGGCAGAACTTCTTCAGGCTGATTCGATAACTGCCACGCGCAGGTCTGCAATGTGACTCACAGTCTAGGGGGAAAGGGTGGAGGCTAGCGGAGTTCCATGCCTCTCCCCCATACTGGTCTCCTATAGCCCCCTTCTCCAAGGTCATACCGGTCTGGGACTCCGGCGTCCACTCACCCTGTGGCTCCACAGGACTGCTTTCTTCAGTGGGTCCAAGGACAGGGGTCTCTAAGGAGTGTGGGAGAATAGTCTGTGATGGGGTGGCAGGGGCATCTGAAGGGCTCAGGGGACAGACAGACAGCAGTAGTTGATTGCTTTGGCTGAGGTGACTGAGACAGGGCAGGGTCACTCACTAACACAGGGCGCCACAGGAGACCGGCTCTGCTGAAAGCCTGGGGCACAGCGGTTACAGGTGAGGCCAGTAACACCATCCTTACAGGGACACTGGCCTGTGGTCTGGTTACAGGTTTTACCAGCAGCACCAACCGGATGGCAGTCACAAGCTGAGGACAGAAATGAGGGACTGGTTCAGGAGTGCGCCGGGGTTCTGGGGAAGTAAGGCAAGAAGGCATGCGGGTGGCAGGCTCACCTCTGCAGGCACGGCGGTCACTCAGGACACGGCCTGGGTCACGGTAGAAGCCCTCTCGGCAGTAGTGGCAGTGGCGACCAGCAGTATTGTGCCGGCAATTGAGGCACACACCCCCACTGCGGCGCCCAGACAGTCGGTACAGCTCCATGTTGAAGCGGCATCTCCGGGCATGGCCATTGCAGGAGCAAGCTGCAGGGAGGGATCAGTCAGGAGCAGCCCTGCCTGGTCAGAAGTCCCCAGGCTACCCTCCAAGGCCTCACCAAGGCAAGCGTGGGCTTCCTGCCCTGTAGCCCGCTGCCATGGCCTGTCACAGTAGAAGGGCTTGCAGCGGCTGCAGTCTGGGCCCTCTGTACCATGCTGGCAGTCGCAGAGCAGGTGGCCATGGCTGTCCAACAGACACCGTGAGGCATGGCCATTGCACTTGCATCGACCTCCCACCTGGAGCTCAGTGGCTGAGTAGGAATAAGGGACTGTGACCTCCCGGTCCCTCATGTCCCCCAGTGTGGCAGGCCTTGTGAGTAATATGCGAATATCTGTGGCAGTCACCCAGTCTTGGAGCACGGGACTGTTGTCCAGATCCAGGCCCTGCGGGCTGCCATCCTGCACACTGAAGGCCAGAAGGCCTCCACCATCAGGCTGGGGCTGGGGGGCTGGGAAGCAGAGGGCTTCTGGCCCTGGACCAGCAGGGCCATCAACAGGAGCAGGCGGACGGCCATAGTCCAGGCTACAGCTGGAGGAGAAGAAGCCCAGGGGGACCCAGCTGCGGCCATGGTCCTGCGACTTAAGCAGGGCCACGGAGGTTGGGGGAGCCGAGCAGAAGCGTAGGCTCACGAAGACCAGCTCAAAAGCCTTCCCCAGGGGCACCGTGAGGGTTACGTTGAAGGGTGACCGTTGCAGCAAATCGGAGCGCCAACAGAGAGGACTTGCAGTGCCCGGAGCAGAGGTCAGAAGGTCTGCAGAGTGTGCCCGCTGCGGGTCCGAGGAATCGCAGACGCGATTGGCCGGCCTCCCGCACGTGCTGGACGCCAGCACCTCTCGGCCCAGAGCAGCGTTCACTAGGCCCGGAATACAACAGCGGGGTTCACCCGCCTCATCATAGCAGGGGTCGGCGGTGGCCGGCATCCCTGGGCTCAATGCGGCGGAGAGCGTGCCTGCGGTCAGCAGCAGCCCCCAGGGCCAGGTGGGCATGGCCGTGGCCGCTGTGGTGACCAGCCAGCTTCCGCCCAACGATTCTGCCCTCGAGGAGAGAGAGTCTAGTCCGAGACTCTGCCTGCTGGATCTGCAGTGCCAAGATAGCAGAGCCCCCGGGCGGCCCCAGCACAGGCCCAGAAGTGGGAGCAGCCACGGGCACGCCCGGGGCCAAGCACAGCAGCAGGGATGTTGGCGAGTCCTCCTGCTAGGCCTGGAGCGTTGACAGGCGTCGCCCCCGCTCCCGGTGCCTCCGCCAGCGGAGGCCCCACCCGCCGCCGGCCGCCAGCACTCACCCACGGAGGGCCAGGAGGAGCAGGTCTCCCGGCCTCCCGGGAAGGGCCCTGGGCGGGCGGGGCCTGGGGCGCCGGGGCTGCCGCCTCCTCCTGGCTGCTGCAAGGGCGGAGGAGCTGTGCCAGAAGTGTGTGGGGGGGGGGGGGCTCAGCAGGCGCGAGCCTGGTCCTAGCCGGGGGCGGAGCTGCTCGGCCCGGGAAGGAAGGAGGGGAGGGGGCCTGGTCCCGACAGCCAGAATCAGAAGCAGATTCAGACACAGGCTGGGCCAGCGCGGGAGGGGGCTGGGAGGCCTGAGAGCCGGGGGAGGGGCTGGAGAGCCAGGAATGCGCTGACGGGAGGGGGGGCAGCGCAGCCTTGCAGTCCGTGAGGGACCACCCAGCAGGGTCCTCGGCCTGAAGCCAGGCTTTGGCTGCTCCTGGGGTGGTGCCACGTGCAGGGCTGGGGTCTGGGCCACTCCTCCCAGAAGCACATCATGCAGGCACAACCTTAGGTCTGAAGCTTGAAGTCTTGGATGCTACCCAGAATAGGGGAACACAGTTGGGGCTGGCGTTCTTGTAGGGTATCCCCAAGGCAGTAGTCTGTTCTAGCAGAAAGAACGCGGGTCTGATTTCGAATCCAAGCTGTTTGGATTTCTGGCTGTGTGGCCTGAGTTTCTCAGTTTCCTTATCAACCAAAATGCCTATTGCTTGCCATGCTTTGCGGAGTTGCTGGGAAGACTTGATGCGCCAACAGAGCTATCATCCTAAACTAGGAGTTCCACTAAGGAGCACCTGGGTTCTGCTGAGCGCTGCGATCACTGCTCCTCAATGGGATCAGGGATCAGGCCACTCTCAGCCTAAAGCATTCCTGGGTCTCGGTGAACAGTCGTCACATGATGGCCCCATTGTCCAGAAGGACTTGCAAATTTGGAAAGTGGGCCGGGAGTACGGTCTATTTGCTGGCTCTCCTTGAGGTTCAGGGTCTGGCCACCTGTTGAGGGCATGGAAAGGTAAGGGTTTGACACACGGAGAAGGGCTGGTCACAAATGAATCAGATTCAGAATCCCTGAACCTGACAGTCTCCATCCTAGTAAATCTGAAGAGAGAAACAAGCCTACGCCCAGATGATTTGCCAGGGCACAAGCAGGAGATGAGCAGCTGTAACTGAGATCCTTGCCAAGAGGAACCAAAGATTCTTTTCTTACTGCCTTTGTCCTTGACAGGCCAGGCAGAGCTGGGGTTGACTCCATGAAGAGTGGGCAGAAATATTGTCCCATCTTGGGGGCAGTCCTGAGGCCCAAAGACCTAGTTTCAGAAGGGAGGCTGACCACAGGCCAGTCAGTCCCTGCAGCTGGCAAAAGAGGCCATATGGGTATGCCTGTGCACTCAGAGCTACCATGGTGGCTGAGTGTTGTTGACAATAAAAAAGGAAAGAAACAGAAGCACCCTGCTTTTCAGAGAAGCAATAGTGGAGCGAGGACGCTGGGACCCTCCCAGGACAGACCAAGGGTGCGGCCGAGGCAGACCCTTGAAGAAGCAGGGTGACAGGCTGGTGGATACAGCTGACTCTGACCCTAGGCACTTTCCCAGGCCTGCTGTGCTTACATGCAGGAATGGGCAATGGCGGAAGAGGGCAATACCCTCTCTCTGACCACTGGTTCTCAACCTTCCTAATGCTGTGACCCTTTAATACACTACCTCATGTTGTGGTGACCCCCACACACCATAAAATTATTTTCATTACGACTTCATAACTGTAATTTCGCTACTGTTACAGATTTCAATGCAAATGCCTGTGTTTTCCCGTGGGCTTAGGTGAGCCCTTGAAATGGGTGACGATCTGTGGCTTGCGAACTGCTGTTCTAGGCCCTTCTACACACCATCCTCCTAGGGATGGGAGGAGCTCTGGTGGAGGATAGGAGAATAGCCTTGGGGAAACCCAGGCTGGCCTCTGAACTTCAAGCCCCCTGCTAGAGTCCCCAGACTGTCAGCCAACTGTGGAGGGGGAACAGCCTTTTGCTTTGTCCCCAGCCCAGCCTCCCTGTGAGCTGTGGCTTCTGGGGTCTGCAAAACATGTGCTGGATTCTGATGTGGGTGGAAGCTAGTGTTGGGCTCAGCTTTGATCAAGTCCTAGGGGACGGGGAGGGCACAGGACAGGGCTCAAATGGCCATTGAATTGCCTTCTGCACAGACTCTGGCCCCAGGGCTACTCTTGCAGATGGTGTCCTGGGCTCTCTCCAGTCTCCAAGAGAGGCTTAGAACTCTCTGTGGACCCAGCCACCTGTCCCGGCCCCTGACTGAGGCCTCTTAGTCCTTCCATCTCAGGGTTCCTACCCCTCCAGGCACTTTCAGTAACAAAGAGGCTCCAGGGCCACCCCCCCACCCCCCCCACCCCGCTTCACACCTGCAAGAGCTCCAGCTCTGCACTCTCACCCCCATCCAGTCTCAGCAGCTGGCTTTGAGGGGGCAAGGGATGATAGAGAGTGACAGTTTCAGGCCGCAGGGAGCTGCTGACCTCTCAAATAACCCCCTACCCAGCCCAAGACCCACTGTCCGCTTCAGACACTGGCCCCCACTTGTTCTTGCCTTGAACAAACATTTACTGAGTGCCTATTATGTCTCCAGGGACCCAGACGTGGTGAGGAAGGCAGGCAGCTCCACACTCTCCTTGCACCTTTGTGGCGACTTTTGCGAACCCCCTTCCCTTCCTTAGTCGGGCCAGCTCTGCCGCAACAATCAGCTCTCCGAACTCAAAAGCATCGGTGGGTGGAGGGAGAGTGTGAGGGGGAAGGGCAGAGAGGGTAAAGGCTCTCTGAGCCCTCCCTACCTCTTGAGGGTTCGAAAATAAAGTTTAGGAAGGGTCTTCTGTGCCCCGACTACACTGAAATACAGCACCTTCCTTGCCTAGACCTCGCTGGGAGGTGGCCCCGCACACAGGCTTACGGTGCCCCGGTCTCTCGCTGCTGCTCCGCAAGCCCAGCCCTCCGCTGCCGAGTGCGCCAGCACAGAAAGGTGGCGTACAGGAGTCCGAGGCCCGCGCCAAGAGCAGCCAGCGACATGCTCTGGACCAGATTCAGGCAGGGCCCGCACAACAAGAAGGTGATGCCCGTGCCAGCTGCACCGCCCAGCACGGCCAGTGCGCCGAAGGGCTGGACGCAGCGCGGCCAGGAGCCCCCTGCACCGCCGGTTGCCAAGAAAAGGGTGTGCAGGGCTCCAGGGGACTCTATGGACGCCAGGTCTGGCAGGGTGGGCTTGGGCAAGGGCTCTGATGTTCTCATGTTTCCGACTAGGTGGCCGTGATCCGGGGCGGGAATGAGGGTGGCGATGGTAAGGATGCCCACCAAAGGTTACACCCTGCTCTGCCAGTCAGGGATAATTGGTCCCTGACGTGGTGACGACACCAGGATGCCTGGGAGTTCCACTGCCTCCTCCTGGTTCTGGCAAGGAATTGGGTGGGCGTGGGTGCGTGTGTGTAATATCTAAAGTGCTTCCTCTATCTTCGTGAACCCTTCCCAAATACCCTAACTCCACCCAGGGCACCTCTCGGGCTTTGAGCACCTAGAACAATCGGTGGGATACTACTGGAGCCTAGATTGGAGGAAGGTAAGAAGGTCAAGAACTACTCAGGTCCCCAGAGGCAGGCCAGGAAGAGGACAGTGCCTTTCCCTTCTAGGATTTATAACCCAGCACCGGGGCAGGACACTGAGACAGCAGGAATGATAATAAACCGGTGAACCAGTCGATAGAATGATTCTGAGTAGACTGTTGTGGAAAGGGATCCTAGGGAGGGAAATGACTAGTTGGCAGGGTTGAGACCTCCTCTGGATCAGAGCACTTGGGCGTAAGCCATCCAGGTAGCAGTGGAGTGACCGAAAAGGGCTTGGCTAGTTTAATGGGTGATTCAATAAGGGGCTGGGTGCTAGCTGGACAGGGAGAGGCAGCCTCCTCTCTTGCCTCCGATTCCTGGATTCTGGTGTCCAGGAGACGCGTCTCAGTCCAAGGATGGCTATAGTTTTTTATGTTCTACTGTCTCTCGTTCCCTTGACTGGGACTGTGTCTTGACTGATTTTGGCAGGCCGGACTGACCTTTGTAAAAACTTTCTTTTCTAAGGAGGGCCACCTGCTGGTAACCAGAGCCAGCTGCTTAACCATCACCCACTCCACCCCCTCATCCATACACTTTACCTGGCTCTCCATAGACATGGTTTTACTTCTTGGCACACAACCTGTGGGGGCCCCTGAAAGAGCAGTAACTCCTGTGACAGAGGCTGTTGTCCCTTGTGGAAGGTCCCTGTTCTCTCCCTAGTTTGGTGAGGCTCCAGACCCCGTCTACATGATGCTAGTGGGCAGCTCAAACTAATGCCTAGGATGTGTTAAGGACTCTTCAAATATACTTAAAATCCCAATACCTGTGAGCAGAGGCAGGCGGCCGAGGAGTTGGAGACCAGTCTGAGCCACACAGTGATATCCTGCCTTGATAAGAGTCTGAGGAACAGGGGCTGAAGAGATAGCTTAGTGGTTAAGAACACATACTTGATTTCAGGCAGGTGGCGCCTTTAATCACAGTGCTCCAAAGGGAGAGACAGGTGGCTGTCTCAGTTCAACTTGGTCTACACGCTGAGTTCCAGGCCAGTGAAGGCTACATAAAGACCCTGTCTAAGAAAACAAAGAGCACGTGCTGATCTTCCGGAGGACCAGCTCCCAGCACACACATCTGGCAGCTCACAACAGCCTTCAACTCTAGCTCCAGGGGATCTTATGTCCTCTTTTTTTGTCTCTGAGGGAACCCACACACAGGTCATACAGTTACTTATTTTTATGTCTGTGTGATAGTGTCGGATCCCCTGCAACTGAAGTTACAGACAATTGTAAGCTGCCATGTGGGTGCTGGGAATTGAACCTGGATCCTCTGGAAGAGCAGCCACTGTGTTCTTAACTGCTGAGCCACCTCTCCAGCCCTGTCACACACACAATTAAAAATAAACTAGCTGTATGGTGGCGCGGGCCTTTAATCCCAGCACTGGGGAGGCAGAAGCAGGCAGATCTCCGAGTTCAAGGTCAGCCTGGTCTACAGAGCTAGTGCCAGGACAGGCTCCAAAGCTACACAGAGAAACCCTGTCTCAAACAAACAAACAAACAAAAAAAAAAAAAACAAAAATAAAAAATCTGTTTTTTCTTTTTTGGATCAGGGTCTTGCTGGGCAGTGGCGCATACCTTTAATTCCAGCATCTGGGAGGCAGAGGCAGGCGGATCTCTGTGAGTTCAAGGCAGCCTGGTCTAAAGAGTGAGTTCCAGGACAGGCTAGAAGGCCACAGAGAAACCCTGTCTTGAAAAAACAAAAATAAATAAATAAATAAAAATAAACAATCTTTTTTTCTTTTTTGGATTAGGGTCTTAATATACAGAGACCAGGCTGGCCTCAAACTGAAAAGATACACCTGCCTGTTTCCCGAAAGCGCTGGGATTAAAGGTAGGGGTCACAATGGCCACCTAAAAATAGGTTGTAGCCTTGACTCCTAGTTTCTGTGTAACCTTTGGTGGCAGCACCAAAGGTTGTGATGGGACCATGGGACTTAGACATGGTCCTTGGCAGGAGCCATGTCTGGATGTCACCATTGTTCCAGGGCGTATAGCAGGCCACTCACACTGGCACAGTCCCAGTGGAAGTATGGCCCTCGGGCAGTAATAAAGCCCCAGATTTTGGGCATCCACATGGCCTTCGATGGTAACATGAGCCTTGGTCAGCAACCTGTGGTGTTGCTGGTACCTGAGGAACATGCTGCCACCAGAGCCATCCTATCCGAGTAGTCTGTGCCTCTACCTGGAGCCAAGATGCTGTCCAGGCCCAAGCTAATGCCAAGGGTCATGTCTGGGTCCAATTTCCCACTGCAGTTGGTGTCTGTGTTGATGTCTGTGGCCTGTGTCACCTCAGGGGGCCATGGGAACAATACATGATGAAATCAGAAGGCCATGCTGCTGACAGCTGCCCCCTCCCACCCACCACTCAGGAGAGATGACCCTGACGGCATGGGCTTAGGGGAGCTGGCTCCGTGGGGGCAGCCCCAGCGGCCTAGGCTCAACTACTGCCAGCTGAACTCCCAGCCAGGCCGACATCTGGACCTGGGTTAGCCCACACTAGCACCTACCCCATCCAAGTCCTGCTGGAGCTAGTGAAGGGTCTGGTCCTGGGGAGCAGTAACTGCAGGATATCCGAGAGTTTTGGTGAGGATCCAGCAATGATGGTGTAACAGAAACCAGAGGCACTGAACTGGACCAGTGACTCATTGCAAGTAGAGCTGACTGGACAAACTGCGGCTCTCAATCCACCGGGATGGCGCTGGCGAGGCGGGAAAGATGGAGGAGCAAAGAGCTTTCTTTTTGATTTGTTGCCATTGTTTTGTTGTGTTGTTTTTCTTTGTTTGCTTACTTTGATTCTTTTTTTTTTTGTTTTTGTTTTTCGAGACAGGGTTTCTCTGTGGCTTTGGAGCCTGTCCTGGAACTAGCTCTGTAGACCAGGCTGGTCTCAAACTCATAGATCGCTTGCCTCTGCCTCCCGAGTACTGGGATTAAAGGCGTGCGCCATCATCGCCCGGCTTGTTTTGATTCTTAAAATTTTCTTTTGGGGGCCATTGTAGGGAGGAGGGGAGAATATGGAGAGACTGGGAAGTGAGCAGAATTGGGGTGCATGATGTGAAATTCCTAAAGATTCAATAAAGAAACTATGTTAAATAAAAAAAGAAAAAAGGCCATTTACAAAAAGGTCTAGGGGATGGAAAGATGACTTAGGAATTAAAAGCACTTGGTACTCTTGTACCCAGATTTTGTCCCCAACACCCACATGGCAACTTACAACCAATTGCAACTTCAACCCAGGGAATCTGAGGCCTTCTGACCTCTGCAGGCATCAGATAAACACAAGGTACACATTCATAAATACAGAAACCCACATACACATAAAAATTTATTTTTAAAGCCGGGTGGTGGTCCCACACACCTTTAATCCCAGCACTCGGGAGGCAGAAGCAGGTGGATCTCTCTGAGTTTGAGGCCAGCCTGGACTACAAGAGCTAGTTCCAGGATAGGCTCCAAAGCTATAGAGAAACCCTTCTCAACCCCCTCCCCAAAATATATTATTTTATACATATGGTGTACTGTGCCTGCATGTATGTATGTGTACCACATATGTCTAGTGCTTACTGAGGCCAGGGAAGCCCACCAGATCTCCTAGAACTGGAGTTACAGGCAGCTGTAGCCATAATGTGGATGCCACTTATGCCAGCTTAACCACTGAGCTATCTCTCCAGAACGCAATAGTTTTTAAAACTCTGGGGAACTGAGGCTGGGAGTCCTTAAGAATCTTGCAGGAGCTGGGTGGTAGTGGCTCACGCCTTTAATTCCAGCACTTGGGAGGCAGAGGCAGGAGAATCTCTGTGAATTACGGGCCAGTCTGGCCTACAGAGCGAGTTCCAGGACAGTGAGGAGAGGGCTGTTACACAGAGAAACCTTGTCTTGAAAAACCAAAAAAAAAAAAAAAAAAAAGAAAAGAAAAGAAAATTATCTTTGAGAAAATCCCAAACAAGAAATCCACGCTGAAAACCACGTTCTGCCCCCTGCCCATTCTCGTCTTCCCAGGGAACTGACAATTCTTACAATAGTGGGCAAAGCCTATGAGGTGACAATGCCACAAGTGGGCACTGAGCAGGATGCAGAGACACCACAGGCTGCAACAAAACTGATAGCTGATAAGTGGGGGTGAACCCTGGGATGGCTGCGGGCAGAGCCAAGTCTGTTCTGAGGCGGCTTACGGCGGCGTTGTCTTTAACAGGCTCAGCGCAGCAGTGCGCACGGGGAAGAGACGTCAGGGTCAGTGCAGCAGTGCACACCGGGAAGAGACGTCAGGGTCCCAGCAAGCAAACGTTAATGGTTTTCCCCTCCCTTATGCAGAAGGACAGTAATATTTTTGAAAATTCTATTTGATATATTCATTCATTTATTTATTTATTTATTTATTTATTTATTTATTTATTTATTTATTTATAGGTGTGTCCAAGCCCCTTAATTGATAAAGTCCTTAAAACCACAAAGAAAGAAACAAGAACACGAAAAGCTCCTTACTAAGCCCTACTCTGAAGCCACATAAATACACAGCTCCAGGATCACACAAGCAGCTTGCAGCCTACAGTGAGGCAGTAATGGCAGTTAAGAAGGGCTTTCCCAGGAAGGCAGAAAGCTGAGCCCTGACCAGAAAGTCACAGCTCTCTCTCTGCTCTTAGCTCCTCCAAACAGGAAAACCCTTCAATCCCTGCTCACTACACTCCAGCTGAGAGGAGGGGACTCTCCCAGATAGACTTCTGCCCAGCCCGCTTAGTCAGCAGGGTCGTCTCGAAGAACCGTGAGGAAGTGCTCACCTCCTCCACAGAGCAGACTGTATGCAGCCCGGCACAGCGCCAGCCAAGGTGACCCTCCTGGCTCCTGGGTGTTTATCAGAGGGAGGAGTTCAGCCATCAGAACCTGGGGAACAGTACAGGGCCAAAGCCTCAGTGGGACTCTATCCTGGCATGCTAGCCCAGGGCCCCCCACGTGGGAAATCCTGGGACAAGCTTCCATTCTCCAGACTTGCTTTCTGAGATTCTAAGCATCCCGGGCACACAAAGTACATGGAGAATGTCCTAGTTCACACGGAGACCCAGAGGCTCACAGTCACAGCCTCTCCCAGGTTGTTCTCTGGAGACTGACCCACAGGGGGCTCACGTGCCAGCCTAGTAAGGTCACTGGCTCCCAGGAACCCAGGTACACATCACCACCTCCTGCTGGCAGTACCTTTTCTAGATGGATCTGCTGGTCTAACATGGCCATGCGAAGCTTCAAGGTGGCCAAGGTCTGCAGCTCCTTGGTGCTAGAGTAGAGAAGGAGCTCAGGGCTCCAGAAAGAGTCCATCTTTCCTCCACAGAGTGGCGAGGCCTGGGTGGGCTTCTCCACAAGGCATGGTCCTGACAGCCCTCCTGTCACAGCTACGAACACAGCCATTTATAGTTTCATGGGGCAGCTGTCGTCACTAAAATTTCTCTTTCCTTACAGGCCAGTACTTAGTTTTCCAGGTATCTCTTCCCTACTTTCAATTGGCCTTGGCTTTAAGGGATACAAAGTCAAGCTTTTAAAACAACCCGTAAGCTGGGCAGTGGTGGCGAACACCTTTAATCTCAGCACTCGAAAGGCAGAGCAATAAGATCTCTGAGTTGGAGGCCAGCCTGGTCTACAGAGTAGGTTTCATTACTGCCTGGGCTACACAGACAATCCCTGTATCAAAAAATAAACAAACGAGGGGGCTGGAGAGATGGCTCAGTGGTTAAGAGCATTGCCTGCTCTTCTAAAGGTCCTGAGTTTAATTCCCAGCAACCACATGGTGGCTCACAACCATCTGTACACCCTCTTCTGGCCTTCAGGCATACACACAGAATATTGTATACATAATAAATAAATAATTATTAAAAAAATAATAATAAACAAACGAACAAAACAAAACAAATACACAAAACAAAAAACCAGCCTAGTGTGTGGCAGGCTGTGGTGTGTTTGGTGTGATGGGTTTGTCTGCCCCTGGGCCTGGCTGGTGCCTACTCAGTCACGGGCTGGGCAGGTTAAAATGCCTGATCCAGTCCAGAGTTCAGCACATGCAGTGGCGGGGTAGCACCTCACCTGTCTGGAGCACCTGGATCCTGTGGAGACACTGTCCCACAATGGCCTGCAGTCCTTCCAGCACCAGCAGGCATCGGTACTCCTGCGTCCAGTCAGTGGGGGCTACACAAGTTAAGGAGGGCAAGGGGAGTCCGTGATGGTCCCCAAAGCCCCCCTGCCACCCTTGCCTGCCACCCTCCACCATTCCCATCAGGCCCACTGACCTGCTGACAGCGCCTTCTGCATATGAAGTCTCAGCAGTGTACAGGCCTTCCTCAGGCTCTGGGCATGAGCCTCTACTTCAGCAGCACCAGGCCGCCCGAGGCTGGAGCAGCCTGACTGCACACTAGTCAGGGAAACTGTCCTGTGGCCAGAGGTGGGTTGGGAGGAGATACCACTGCCATGTCACAGTGGCCCCTTCCCCAACCTGCCAGGTTCAGAGCCACAAACCCCCGGTTCTTCCTTGCCAGTAAGGATACGGCCAGCTGGAGTTTTTGGAGGAACTGCGTTTTGGCGGCTCTGGTGGCATCTGTGGAGTCACTGGCTTGTACAGCGCTGAGCTGGGCCCACAGACTGGAACAGGTACAGAGGCGGCCCCAGAGGAGGAGCAAGGTTATTTTAACTAACAACAAGGGACCTTAAGAGGTAGGGGAGGATGGACAGGGGCACATATTCCTGGGTGCATGGCTTTGCTATACAGCAGTAAGGACAACAGAAGCCTCAGGGAACCTAGAGATACTGACAAAGACAAGTGGGCAGGGTAGAGCTGTGTGTGCCAGGCACAGTGCAAACGCCTGAGAGGCGCCATCTTGTCTGACCCTTGCAGCACCTCTATGGAACAGGGCCTGTTCCTGTCATTCCAGAAGGAAGACAGCCTGGAATTGAATGGTTGAGGGGTGGAGAGATGGCTCAGTGGTTAAGAGCACTTGCTACTCTTAGAGAAGCTGTTTCGACCCCGAGACAGCAAAAGCAGAGAGGCCTGCTGCAGGGTTCTGTTTGCAAGTCCTAATGTCAGTGATGTTTCACCTGTCTCTCAGTCCCCACTCAGCCTTACCGGGAATTCTGGGAAGCCGCCTTCCTGAATGCCGGAGGTAATTGTAGGAGAGTCCTGTCAGAAAGAAGCCAATGCTTGGAGCAGCCTCTTCTCACTCTAGGGCTGTCATTCTTACTCCTGGCTCAGAACCCATCAGGGCGAACCTCCTCCACCCTCTCCGTTAACTGTCTGTCTGACAAGCATCTTGAAAAGGGCTTCTGGAGTAGCACGGGCGCTGGCCCAGTCCAGAGAGAAGAAAGGGCATCAAGCACCAAGAACACACCCGAGCCATGCAGACAGAGCCCCTCTAAAGCCCCTTGGCTGGTCAGGCTCCAGAACGACAAACCTGATGCCATCCCAACCAGTTGTTCTACCCTGCCTGCTTCACTGCGTGACACTTACGGAGCGGTACCCAGAGCTTCCCCATTCAGCTCAACGCCCTGCTAAGATCTGAACAGACAGAATGCAGTTTCTCCAGTTAGGGTCTGGGTAGCTTACCCCTTGTCTTTCAGTGTGAAGGGTTTTGTGGCACGAGGATCAGCTGATGGGGCCATTTGTTGGTCCCCGAGGCCTGGTCCAGACCCGGCAGCTTGGGATCCTGTTCTCATATGGGTCCTATCTCCCCTTGACAGAGGTCTGCCCTTGGGGTAGTCCTTGGCAGGGATTGTGGCCCGTTGTGCGCCCTTGGTGGATCTGGCACCTGATGCACGGCTGCCAGCCTGGCTGGAGGGCTGGGAATGGGTAGGGGCAGTGGCACCAGAAGCGGCTGCATTAGATGCAGAAGTCAGGCTGGGGGTTCTGTCTCTTTGTCCAGCCTTAGACGGGCCTTTCCTCACTCGTACAGCCTTCTCCAGTGCCTGCGTCAGAAGCTCCAGTTCCCTGAGGTCTTGAGCACTCGGTGTGCATGCTGTGAAAGTCAAGAACCAGGCTTCACTGTCCCAGGACGGAGCCCCCATGACAACTTGCCAGAGAAAGGTCAGGGGCAGCACGTGGAAAAAGCAGCTGAGGTTTACCTGGAGTTGGGGCCTCTTCCTTGGTTTCTGGCTCCGGAGCTAGGGCCCTGGCTGGTTCCCTGCAAAGACAGGGAAGCTAAGGCATGATCCAACCAGACCCTACCCCTCAACAGATCCCCAGCTTCAGACTCTGCAGAATAAAGAGGAATAGTAATGGTAGCCGGCTTCCAACGTGTGCAGATGCACTTGGCCTCCCAGTCCCTGGAGATCTGCATGATTCCGAGGAGGGCCTGGATAGGTCCCAAGGTCCGCGTACCAGACTTGCAGCAGCCGCCTGGAAACGCGCAGGCTCCGCTCCAACTGTCGCTGCCGCTCGGCGCAGGAGTCCAGGGCGCCCTGCACCTCTGCCACTATCCTGAGGACAAGCACCATGTGAGCCTCGGAACCCCGCGCCCGCCCGCACCAGTCCCTCGTGTCGCACGAGACCCACCGGCGCGCGCAGTCCGTGGGTAGCCGGTAGTCTGCTTTCGCTCCAAGCATTTTTGCCGCCGCTACGGAGTCCCGCACCTTCCGGACAGACGGCCGTCCACTTCCGGTTAGGCTACCCAATCGAGCACAGCGACAAAGACCTGCTCCGTAGTGCGAATTCACGTCATCATCCAGGCTCCGCCCTAATGTCCCCCCCCCCCCCTCCGGGCTTTGTTGGACTCTCAATAAGGCCGCCAGGGTAGATAAGAGTGGTTTGCTTTTAGTTTGGGTAACCAGATTATGCTCATCTGGTAGGGCGTCCGTCTTCACCAGTTTCTGTCGAACCTCCTTTGAAAGCAGAGATAAACTGTTTTACTGACTCCAGGACCACTTAACAGTCTAGCATAGGGTTGAAAGATGATGTTTCAGAACTGGGTCAAAGGACAGAAAGCATGGGAACAAATGTCAGGTACCAAGAGAGAGAGCAACGAAGCCCAGGAAATCTGGAACATATGGCACCTAGATGGTTTTGCCGTCTGACAGTGAAGCCATCTGCCTAAGTTATGCTAGGTTGTGAAAGGGACAGAGGTGTGATGGATAACAGGAGGGGAGGCTTCAGCCTAGAGAATGACCGGGAGCGGATAGAACAGTGGACAGTAGACCAGTACACACACTGCAGTAAGGCCTAGCAATGGTCTTTGTCTGCAAAGATTTGCCAAATCAACTTCACTTTATGCTTCCCATCGAAAGCTATTTCTATACCACATACATTTCATTTTAAAACTCACTATGTAGACTAGGCTGGCCTTGAACTTACAGAGATCTGCTACTCAAAGGTTGCTTATTTCACACACACACACACACACACACACACACACACACACACACACACACACACACCAGTACGTTATTCTGTATTCTCAGTTGAGTCAGAATGTAAAGCAGGATCTCATGTAGCTTAAACTGGCCTTGACTTCACTATGTACCTGAGGATCTGAACTCATCATCTTCCTGCCTCCATCTCTTTTTTTAAAAAGCAAAAACAGCCGGGCGATGGTGGCACACGCCTTTAATCTCAGCACTCGGGAGGCACAGGCAGAGGCAGGCGGATCTCTGTGAGTTCGAGACCAGCCTGGTCTACAGAGCTAGTTCCAGGATAGATAGGCTCCAAAGCCATAGAGAAACCCTGTCTCGAAAAACCAAAAAAATAAAATTAAAAAAAAAAAAAGCAAAAACAAGCCGGTCGGTGGTGGTGCACACCTTTAATCCCAGCACTTGCGAGGCAGAAGCAGACAGATCTGTGAGTTTGAGGCCAGGCTGGACTACAAGGGCTGGTTCCAGGACAGGTCCCAAAGCTACAGAGAATCCCTGTCTCGGAAACAAAACAAAACAAAAACAACCACAGATTCAACGCAATGCCTATCAAAATCCCAGCAAAATTCTTCAAATACTTCAAAAGAATAGTACTCAACTTCATATGGAATAGTCAACTTCATAGGATAGTCAAAACAATCCTGTACAATAAAAACTTCTGGAAGCATCACAATCCCTGACTTCAAACTCCACTACAGAACTACAGTACTGAAAACAGCCTGGTATTGGCATAAGAACAGACAGGAGGGCCAATGGAACCGAATAGAAGACCCGGATATCAACCTACACATCTTCGAACACCTGATCTTTGATAAAGAAGCAAAAAAATATTAAATGGGAAAAAGAAAGCATATTTAACAAGTGGTGCTGGCATAACTGGATATCAACATGTAGGAGAATGAAAATAGACCCATATCTATCACCATGCACAAAACTCAAGTCCAAATGGATCAAAAACCTCAACATAAAGCCAACCACACTGAACCTTATAGAAGAGAAAGTGGGAAGTACACTTGAATGCATTGGCACAGGAAACCACTTCCTAAATATAACCCCAGCGGCACAGACACTGAGAGAAACAATAAATGGGACCTCCTGAAACTGAAGTTTCTGTAAAGCAAAGGACACGGTCAACAAGACAAAACAACAGTATACAGAATGGGAAAATATCTACACTAACCCCACATCAGACAGAGGTCTGATCTCCAAAATATACAAAGAACTCAATAAATTGGACACCAAAAGATAACATAACCCAATTAAAAAAAGTGGAGTACAGACCTAATCAGAGAACTCTCAACAGAGCAATCTAAAATGGCTGAATGACACTTAAGGAAATATTCAGCATCCTTAGTCATCAGAGAAATGCAAATCAAAACAACTCTGAGATTTCATACTACACCTGTAAGAATGGCCAAGATCAAAAACACTGATGACAACTTATGCTGGAGAGGTTGTGGGGAAAAGGGAACACTTCTGCATTGCTGGTGGGAATGCAAACTGGTACAACCCCTTTGGATGTCAGTGTGGTTATTTCTCATAAAATTAGGAAATAACCTTCTTCAAGACCCAGTAATACCACTTTTGGGTATATATCCAAAGGATGCTCAATCGTGCCACAAGGACATGTGCTCAACTATGTTCATAGCAGCTTTGTTTGTCATAGCCAGAACCTGGAAACAACCTAAATGCCCCTCGACCGAAGAATGGATAAGGAAAATGTGGTACTTACACAATGGAGTACTACACAGCAGGAAAAAAAATAACATCTTGAATTTTGCAGAAAAATGGATGGAACTAGAAAACATTATTTTGAGTGAGGTAACAGACCCAGAAAGACAATTATCACATGTACTCACTCACAGGTGGTTTTTAAACATAAAGCAAATGAAAGCCAGCCTACGAACCACAATCCAGAGAACATGGAAGTGGAGTGGAGAGATGCTTCATTAATTAGGAGCATTTGCTGCTTGTTCCATGTCTTGAGTGATAGAATTTTAGAAGCATGCCACCAGACGTAGCTTTTAGAATTGTTTCTACTGGAGGAAGTGAGGACAGGAACCGTGCCCAGTAGAATTGGAGTTAGTGAATTATTAATCCTAGAGCCCAAGAGGTAAGATAACCCTAGCTGTTTCGGTCTGAAGGTACAGGGAACACAACAAACTTGTGAGCCCTGTGTGTCAAGCAAAGAAGGGTTAAGGGACTAGATAAGGCACTACTACTTCCAACAGACTCCAGCAAGAGGGGGATACTGAAGACTTGTGGAGATTTAAAAACTCATAAAAGCCAGGCGGTGGTGGCGCATGCCTTTAATCCCAGCACTCGGGAGGCAGAGGCAGGCGGATCTCTGTGAGTTCGAGACCAGCCTGGTCTACAAGAGCTAGTTCCAGGACAAGCTCTCTAAAACCACAGAGAAACCTTGTCTCGAAAAACCAAAAAAAAAAAAAAAAAAAAAAACCTCATAGAAATCAGAGGGGCCAGGAGTGTACCTGGAGTAGCTTCTACAGGGTCAGGCTGGTAATGAGTGTAGATTTTAAAAGTTCTTAGATTGGTTTTATGTGTACCACATGTACACACGGTGCTGCAGAGATCAAATACACTGGAACTGGAAATTTAGGGTGGTTGTAAGCCACCCTGTGGGTGCTAGGAACTAAAACCAGGTCCTCTCCATGGGTAACAGGCACTCTTGCGTGAGTTGCAATTTTGACCAGGGACACCATGGACGAGGAGGGAGGCAGTTATGGGTGCAGACGGTCATACCATGACCAGGGACACCATGGACGAGGAGGGAGGCAGTTATGGGATGGTCATGCCATGACCAGGGACACCATGAACGAGGAGGGAGGCAGTTACAGATGCAGACGGTCATGTCATGAGTCTCTTCACATTTAATCCTCACAACCTTCCTGTGAGGTAGGTATCACTGTCCCCTCTTAAGGCAGAGGAAACAGGCGCACACATGCCCAGCTGAATACAATCCACGTCTTAGCTCTCCTTACACCCGTGTGTCCCAGCCAGAGTGGTCAGCATTCTGTTAACAGTAGCTGAGCTGCCAATGGGGAGAGTACAGAAAACGAAAACCAAGTAACCCTGCTCCACCTGTACTTTTGGCTCAAGGATATTTTGGGGGCACTCCTGGGATTTTTCGTAAGAGGAAACAGCATACATTTAGGGTCAGCATATCTGCTCAGCCTTCAGCAGACTCCCCAAGTGTTGAGGCCAGCTGCCTCATAGTTCCAAGGCCTTCCAAACGAAGCATACACTTTGGCAGTCTCTGGCCAGCCCAAAAGGACTGGCGACCTGTTTTCTTCCGGTGGAATTCAGCCACAAACAGCGAGTCCAGTGGCCTGCTTTCTTCCTGTAGAATCCAGCTGTCTTTTGTTAATTTGGATATTACAAGTGACTGTTTACGGCTATCCTCTAGAAAAATCCATTTTCCAGAAGGAAAGAACGCAAGGATAGAAGCAAGAGGCCGTTACCAGTTTTCTTTTTCTGAGGTCAGACAATCCAGCACAGCCTGACCTGGGGCTTCTGGTCCTCTCGCCACATACTTCTGGCTGCTGAGATTGCCACCCTGAGCCACCACGCACAACTAGATTTTCTTTTTCAGTTGAAGCTCAGCAATATTGGGTATTACCTTTTATCTGTTATCTTTTTATTTAACACCTTCTATTTTGAATGCCTCCCCTCTTTTCATTTCATTAGAAGAAATCTAGAAATAAAGGTGGGCAAAGATTGGCCTAGAAATTCAGTGCAGAAAGGTCACTTGGACACAACGGGGCACAGACAAAGCGCTCTGAGGGGACATATTTGGAAACTGAGTTCTAAGTGCCAGAGGGAGAGAGAGGAGCCTTTAGCCCCAGCTCACGCCTGACCACCAGACTGCAGTCAACACTGAGATGCAGGGTCACAGGCTCCCTGGGATGAAATGGGCAGTGAGGTGTTCAGATGAGAGCTCCCCACTGGCCTAAAATAAGACAGCAGTGGGGGGTTGGAACTGTATTAGGGTACCTGGGCCACTAGTATTGCAAGGAAGCTGTCTGCTCCTGGCCTGGGATTGTGTGCACCAATACAGAGAGCCTTGCTCCCGAGAGAGCAGAGACAGGTTCCACAGGTGTGGCCTGATTGCTGGGAGGCTGAGCTTTTCACTGTGTGACGTTCTGACAGCTCACACTGCACTCCCCTTCTGGGGGTCTATACAGCACCTGCCTGCAGTGTCCCAGAGAAACAGCGGCCCTCCCCAGTAAACAGTAAACATTCATCGTGGCAAACACTGGCATTCTCAGAGCTTCAGGAAGCCCAAGTTCGTGTCTTCATCACTGTGCACTGACAGGTTTTGGCGCTTTACGCGCTGCTGGTGAACACCATTCTCTGGGGAGTTTGGGGGGCGACACTGTAAACATGACTTCTTGGCCTGATGGTGGCAAGGCTTTGTGTTTGAGTAGCTGCCCACAGACAGCACTGAGGTAGATTGGGGAGAGCCCCCCATGCCACCATCCAGGGAGCTGATGGGACTCGCGCTGCTGACGGAAGAGTATCCAGAGGTCGTGATGTCCTTGCCCAGATCTCCCCTGTTGCTGAGAAGGGGCCCAGGAGCTGGAGTTGGAGGTGCCTGGTGGCTCTCGTCCTCTGGCCAGGCCTCCTCGTCGCTGGACTCCTGACAGCAGTGTTGTTCCGGGTTCACGTAGACCACAGTGACGTCAAGGAGTCCACTGGGAGCTGTAACTGGAAAATCAGGGGAGAGTCTTTATGGTACAATTCAAGCTATCAGAAGTACACCTGCTCAGGACCGGGTGGCCCAAGCCACTGCCAGGTGAGAGCCATGAGTGACCTTGTTTCGTTTCTCTCAAGCTGGGAGAATTACCCCAACAACTCTGAGGGCAGCAGAAGGCCACTCAACTCCCTTAATCTGAGTGGACACAAAAGCAAGCAATTGGAAAAGCAGTTGAAAGTTGTCCAGTCTTCCTGACCAGAAGATGAGGGACAGGACCGCCTGCAGTTTACATACGCAGGTGAGACACAGTGCTCTACACACCAAAACTCCAGGCCCTTCAGCCAACAATGACCCAGGCAGAGAGGGATACAGGTTTAGACTCCATCCTCTCTGTCTGTGGGATGGGGAAAACCCTTGACCCCAGCCAGGGTGCCAGGCTCATATGCTTCTCTCCTCAGCACAGGGTGAGGTGGCCACCTGCACGCCCAGCCCTCCACACCACTCACCGTCCCCCTCCTTCTCTCCTTCGCTCTCCTGGTCTCCCTCATAGCCAGAGCAGCAGTCCAGGCTCCAGTCCAGAAGGCTCCCCAGCAATGTCTCCTCCTGGCTCGACAGTTCTGCGGTGGGCGTGGTGACAAAGCTGCCCCTGTCCTCCTGAAGGCTGTTCTCCCGCTTCCTGCAGGGTGGGGAGAGTCCAGAAAACCCTGGTCTTAGGTAGCAGCACCTGGGGAGCCAACCTGGTCCTGGACATCTGCCTTAATACCTATATGTCCCTGGCTTTCACTGTATGTTCTGAAAAATACCCACAAGACTGGAATAATCTGAGACCTCAAGGGCAGGGGATTAATTGGAGGAAGAACTGGGAAAGACCAGGCCTCGGGTCTAGGAGTGAGTCCTGCCTTATTCTGGTCAGCTTGGGGCCCGGGGCCCCTATGGGAACTGGCAGAAAGACCACTGCTCCACAGGATAACTAGATGCACCCAAAGAGACAGTGCTAGGCCTGAGTGCCCAGCGCAGTCTGTCTTTGGGCAAGGCCAGCAAACCTGTCCACCTGGGGTCAGGTGTAGAGAACTACAGGAAGGCCAGTCTCTGCGTGAAGCTGCCACGCCCATCAGGCCTTTCTGCTGCTGACTCATGTCACCCTGGAGGTCTCTTCTAGAAGTCTGAAGGGGCGATGAAGGGTTTTCTGGGGAGCAGACCTTTAGAGGAGCCCGTGACCCACCGCTGGTAGCTACAGGTGTCTGTCTAGGATCATCCTGTCCCCAGACGGTCAAGAATGACTAATACAGAGTGAAATGTACACAGTGGCCCCTCAGCAGGATCCGGGTATCCCCGATTCCAGGTGGGGAAGATGCCGTGGTGTTTCTTTCACAGAAGGTACGAGAGGAGGTAACCCCTGACACAGCTGCCACTTTAGCCCCCCACCCCATGGGACACCCAGGCTCACGTGACAGGTCCTATGCAGTCACCCAGTACCTGGCCTAAGATGCTCAGGAACACAACAGGGGACCGAGAAGTCACAAAGACAGGGCTGGCACAGAGGGGAGCCCTGCCCCCTGAGATTTTCAGGTTTAACAGTTCAGAGGGTGAGGTGGAGTTAACCTAGGGGGTACAGCCACAGTGCTGGCATGTGAGATGGAGCAAAGGAAGGAGACAAGGGGTGGGCAACAAAGACATTACTCAGGCTACACCCAGCTACCAGCTGTGCCACATCGTGGAGCAGGGGGACCAGGTGAATGGTGGCGCAGGCAGGGAGAGAACTGGACAGGATCTACTGTGTTCAGGACCATCTTCCCCCACAAGGAGCGGGGACAAAGCCAGACAGTGACTTCTGAGAAAGGAGAGGCAGGCTGCAACAGAGATATTCAGGAACAGGCCCAGGCCAGAACCCCCTGGGTTAAACTTGGGACCTGTTGCTCCTTGGCACAAGCCTTAGGACGCTTCTACTAATGGCTGCAGTGTCAAGGAGGAAACTCAAACTTGACACAGGAGACCGCAGGCCATGGCACGGTTGCAGACAGCCAGGGCAGACTTACCGTTTGCTTCTCCTCCCGGAGGGTGAGCTGAAGAAGGTGTGGATCTCCCCTGTGCTGGGGAAAGACGGGGGCTCTGGGCTCTCCTGCTTCACTCCCAGTGCGGTGCACAGCTCTGCATAGCTCAGCACCTGTGGGGAGGCCAGAGTGAAGAACCCCACACCCCCGCGGGCACGCCCCCCGGGAGCCCAAGTGGCGAAGGAGGGCATACCGCTTCCTGGCTGATTCCGTCGTAGCACTTATCCTCAAAGCGCTGCTTCACAGCAATCAGAGAGACTTGTCTGTAGTCCTTGGGGGCATCGTCATGGAAACTGGAAACAGACAGAGAGGCTGACATAGAAACCTCACCAAATCTAGACTAACTCCACCACCAGAGAGGGCAGCAAGCGTTCAGAGCCAGCCCCACTGATGGGGACACACGACAGTCAAGACTGGCAGCTCCTCAGTGGTTGGTTTCCCAAGACAGAGACACACAAACACCCAAGGAACTTGCACTCGAATGTTTATTGCAGTCGGAGGTAGAAACAACCCACATATCCAACAATGGCCAGACAGACAAAGGTCCATTCAAACTGAAACTCACTCAAGCACTGACACACATCACAATATGAACCTGAATCAGGAAGCTCAGCAGGAGCCAGACTCACAAAGTGGCGTACTAATGTGACTACTTCATTCGCCATGTCTAGAAGGGGCAAAGTCACAGCTGAGAAGCATGAAGGGAAGCTGGGAAATGGTGACTGAAATGGTGACTGGGAAATGGCTGAAGAGTGGGGTTTCTCTGTGCAGCCCTGGCTGTCCTGGAACTCACTCTGTAGATCAGGCTGGCCTTGAATCAGAGATCCGTCCGCTTTTGCCTCCCCAGTGCTGGGATTAAAGACTACCACCCAGCTGAGTGGGGTTCCTTTTGAGAGTTAGTGAAAATGTTCTAAAACGGGTCGTACAATTCTGAATATACTAAAAGCCTTTTAAGTTATATGACTTCTAGAAAACTTGCCCCAGTATTTTGGAGGCAGAGGTAGGTAGATCTTTGTGAGTTCAAGGCCAACCTGGTCTACAGCGTGAGTTCCAGGACAGCCAGGGCTGCATAGAGAATGCCTGTCTTAAAAGATCAACCAACCAAAACATTTAGTTTATAAATAAATGCTTCCAACTTAACTGGTTTATTTTATTTTTTTTCTTGGGTTTTTTGAGACAGGGTTTCTCTGTAGCTTTGGAGCCTGTCCTGGAACTAGTTCTTGTAGACCAGGCTGGCCTCAAACTCCTAGAGATCCACCTGCTTCTGCCTCCGAGTGCTGGGATAAAAGGTGTGCACCACCACCGTCTGGCTCAATTTAACCGGTTTAAAAAGACAACAGGGACTAGAGAGATGGCTCAGCGGTTAAGAGCACTGGTTGCTCTTTTAGGACCTTGGTTCAATTCCTAGCACCTAAGTGTCCACTCACAACTGTCTGTAACTCTAAGATCTGACACCAATATAGGCAAAATACCGATGCACATAAAAATAAATATAAAAACTTATTCTAAAAAAAAAAACAACAAAATAACTGGAGATATATTTAATATATTTAGCATACACAAACACACTTTTTTTTTGGGGGGGGGGGGATAAACAATCCTTAGCAACAACTTCTGGTTGCCAGCATCAGATGACAAACAACCAGAACAAGAAAAGGTGGGAGGGCCAAGACACTGATCCTGCTTGTAACAGTCACCCCACTTCCTCAGCCACCAGCTACCTGTTCTGGATGCCACAGGAAACAACAGAGTAGGCAAAGGCATAATACTGGCAGGTCCCACTCAGAGGAGCCCAGTGGAGAGACAGGAAGGCAAAGAATATGTTGGTTAGAGGGGCACTGTGGATTTTTCTAGAGGGCTCTGACCTTACCCCAGAAGCCAAGAGTGATGCTCTGGGCTGAGGTAAACAGAAGGATCGTGCTGTAAGGCCCAAGGCATGACCAAGGTCACGTGAAGGCCAGTGAGGAGGGACACTCGGAGCAAGGCAGCAGCTCAGACTGCAAGCGAGGCGGTCTGGGCTGGGATTAGCGTCCTTGGTTAATTTTCTGACAGAGCGATTGTGAGCAATGAAAGAAAACCAGGATTCCCTGGCTCCTCAGGGTGGAGGTGATAAGAGTGGAGAACCAGAGAGCAGTGCCGCCCAGAGAAAGGACTCCGAGGAAGGATGCAGTAAGCCAGCAAGAAGTGGGAGGATTAAGTCTGCAAGCAAAGCTGAGAAAAGAAAGAGAAGCAGCCACAGGCAGATGCAAAAACCCAGCCCAGTGTCCCAGGATATTCTACTTACAGCCTACAGCCCAATGTCTGTCTGTAGCTGCCCTTGCACAGATGTCCCCAACCTGGAACATGGATGTGGGCACCCTGGTCTTACCCAGGTACCAGTTCCACATCCTCATTCATTCTCCCCACCCTGTTTCTTTCTTAAAAATGATTTATTTCACTGGGCAGTGGTGGCACATGCCTTTAATCCCAGCACTGGGGAGACAGAAGCAGGCGGATCTCTGTGAGTTTGAGGCCAGCCTGGTCTACAAGAGCTAGTTCCAGGACAGGATCCAAAGCCACAGAGAAACCCTGTCTCCAAAAATAAAAAAAAAAAAAGAATTTATTTCATTTATTTCTTCTTATATGTATAAGTGTTCCGTCCGCATGTATGCCTATGCACCACATGCACAACTGGTACCCGTGGAGGCCAGAATATAGCATGAGAACCCATAGAAATGGAGTTACAGATGATTATGAGTCTCCAGGTGGGTGCTAGGAACTGAACGGAACCCAAGTCCTTTGGAAGAACATCAAATGCTCTTAATCACTGAACCATCTTTCTAGCTCCACTCACCGCCACTCCCCTTTTCCTATAGACCGTCACGACCTGACACCCTGTACAGACTGTGGATGTCCTCTTTCCTTCTTTCTTTTTTAAAGTCATATAATATATTCTGATCATGGTTTCCCTTCCCCTCTCTTCTCCCCATCCAACTCCAAGCCTTCTTTTTCTCTCTCCTCAGAAAACAAATAGGCATGTTAAAAAAACAAGCAAGCCGGGGCTGGAGGGATAGCTCAGTGGTTAAGAGCATTGCCTGCTCTTCCAAAGGTTCTGAGTTCAATTCCCAGCAACCACATGGTGGCTCACAACCATCTGTAATGAGGTCTGGTGCCCTCTTCTGGACGGCAGACATACACACAGACAGAATATTGTATACATAATAAATAAATAAATATTTAAAAAAAAGAAAACAAGCAAACCAGAATTAACAAAGTAAAACAACTTTAAAAACCTTAAACACACACATAAAACCCATAAAAACACAAAATTGAGAACCATAATATACAAGCAAAAAGAGCAGTAAGACAAAAAAAAAAAAACCTTCCCAAGCAATATGAGACAAAAACAAACAAACAAAATTATGAAGTTCATTTTGTGTTGCCATCTACAGCTGGGCATGGGGCCTAAGCTTAAGTGTGGCTTGTATATACTGTGAGATTCCATGAACGAAACCTTTTTTTCCTATTCTGGCCTTTTTCTAAGGACCCAGAAGGGGTCCTGTGAGGTGAGGAAACAGCCACACAGGGTGGAGATGCAGGGGGGAGGCAACAGAGCAGTGAGGGCGAGCTGAGGTGTGTGGGTGCAGCAGACGGGCACAGGCAAGGCCTGTCTGCTGGCTCCTCTTCCTCAATTAGACATGTTCAGTGTGAACACAGAGGTAAGCCCAGGCCTGGAATTTTAAAACGCCAACTTGGGGCTGGCAAGACAGCTCTGTGGGTAAAGATGCTCGCTGCACATGGCTGATGAGCTGAGTTCAATTTCCAGAACCCACGAAAGGGTGCAAAGAGGATTCACTGTGCAAGGTTGTTCTTTGACCTCACACGCACACGGTGGTACACGAGCTCACACAACCTAGAACAACTCTAGTCGGGACTGACAAGCGGCTCAGGTTGACCGTGACTCACGACCCCCTGGCGCTGAGAGAGACTCACCACTTTTTATGAAGGCTCAAGACGCAGGGCGTGAGGTCGTTGTAAGAGAACCCAGTGAGGTCCCACAGGTAAGTGGTCCAGGGCTGTACTGGGGAGGAAAGCAGGCGGGAAATGGGTCAGAGCCCCACAATCCCCACAGCTCCCCTAGTTTGATGACATTTTCCAGACTCAGGCTTTAGTTCCTTCAAAATACCCGTCAGGGTCAGGAAGATGGCTAGTGGACAAAGACACTCGTCACCAGCCTGATGACCTGGGACAGATTCCTAGAAGCCAGCCACATGGCAGAAGGAGAGAACCAACTCCTGCAAGCCATTCATCCTCCAGCCGCCACACTCATACCGTGGCATTGTCTGTGCACACACGTGCACATGTAAGTTAAATATAAATGTGAGGAACGAAACAACCGAACCAAACTAAAACATCCTTGAATAGCTCCACAGAAGGTGCATTGTTGTTGAAACTATACACTGCTTCAGCTGAAACCACCTCACTCTCCCCCTCCCCCCAACTGTTGTGGGGCCATTCTGCTCCGCTTTCTTCTCCAGGAAGGACGAGGAAGTGTTATTTTCTGCCCTTCCAATCTCTCCTACCTGAGAGCTTTCCCAGACACCAGGACACTCCCCCTCCCCCACCGCAGGGCTTCTCTTACTCTCCCCGTGCATCAGCCTGGCCAGGAGCAGGGCTGCAGAGGCGAGGCGTGCTGGGGCGTAGATGGACAGGCTGGTGTGCAGCAGGGAGAGCTCGCAGAGAAAGCTGCACAGGTGCTGGGTTCTGGGTGCAACAGGGACCAGCGTCAGCAAGACCTCTTTGTAGTCAACCACAGTAGGGACCTAGACAGGAGAAGGAAGTAAATATGTCTCATCCGGCAATGCCACACCATGGCCCGGCCCGGCAGGGGTCTGGCCAAGTGTCCATGCTGATGCCCAAGCTCGGGCTTTCCGTACACACAGCACACTGCACGCATGGCTTCTAGGTGCTGTCTCCACAGCACCTGCCACCTTACCCCCATGACCTCAAACAAGAAGGTAATTTTGTTCAAAGGAAAGCCCAAACCCCACTTACTCGAATCTTCCCTTCCAGAGCAGAGATGATTTCTCCCATCATCCGTACCAGGTCCTCATACTTGTATGTGTTGTCTGTGAGCCACACGGCTTCTCTAATTGTCAGAATCTCTTTGCTGATGAACCTGGAATGTAGAGACGGGGTCATCGTTCTGAACTGGGGAGCTATATACAGCTTAGGAAGCCTCTGGGAGGCTTCAAGCGACAAAAGGCACAGCGGATTAGAGGTGCCACAAAGAGGGAGGCCAAACAAGCCACTCAGACCAAATAGGAAAGACGACTGCAGAAGTGTCAGCTCCCAAAGAAACCTGGACAAGTCTCTCTGAGTACCTGTGGCCCCTCCCAGCACTCCTTGCCCCTCCCCTCAAGGCTTTGATTCCCTCCCTCCCCAGCTTCTTATCCTTACATAACTCAGCCACTTCAGCTATACATACAGCCTTTTGGTGTTTTCTCTCTCTCTCTCTCTCTCTCTCTCTCTCTCTCTCTGTTCTGCTCCTGGACCACTCTTGCTCTCTCCTTCTCTCTCTCCTTTCGTGGCCTGGTCTATTCTGCTGGCCATTTTCTGTCTGGACTCTTCCAGATGCCTTTGGCTGTTCTCACCCTCATGTCTACAATAAAGTCCCTCTCCTCCTCAACCATACTCAGGAGTGGTCATATCCCCATTTTCATTCAAAAAGGACCTATGAGGGACACTATAATTCAATTCTCTAATTCTCTTTACAACCTTACGGATGAGAGCTTTGCTGGTTTTGTTTGGTTGTGCTGTGGTTCAAACCCAGACACTAATCCAATGCTGGAGCCCTAAAGGACCTCTTCAGCTCCGGCCTTATCTTTGGACAGGATCTGAGTATAAGCAGTGCAAACGCGAAAGCAGGTGAGCTACTGGGAGCAAACACTGTCAGCAAATGGCCTAGAGGTTGCTTGAAGGTCTACACACAGCCCAGCATTTGGCCACAGGAACCCTGACTGTCCCTGAGGCAACTGGGCACCCTGTTCTCTACCTGCCACAGGAGCTGATCCCAGGAACACTCTGCTCCAGTGGTCCCACTGGCACCCTCCCCAGCAAATGTGGACTGTTGCTCAGTCCTGGCACTCTGCAGCATGAATGACTGCCATTTGGCCAGCCAGAGGGGGCAGGAGGGAGAAGGTCACTCATGAGAGAGCCCTGCTCTGAGCCCCGAGGTGACGGTGGGGAGAAGAGGCAACATAGGCTCTGAGAGCAAAGTTAGGGCACCTCAGTCTGCTGAGGGGGGAAGCAGGCTTCACGTATTCCAGATCCGCCTGCCATGTGTACTGCCGTGCCCAGTCTGCAGTTTAAAGACCTGGGGTACGAGATTTAGGTCAAAGAGCCTATTTGAAAAAGGCTTGGGGTATGGCAGGTTCGCTTTGCTATCCCTGAAGTCATGAGGGTAAAGTTGGTGGTAAAACGCCATGCTTCTTCCTGCTGGCGTACGGACACCCGAAGGCACTACAGTGTCCACGGTGAGTGGGTATGTCCATGACTAACTTCCCGCTATGGAAGGTGAGCGTGGGCAGCTTTGATGGCTACAGGAACAATGACAACCCAGGGAGATTGGAAGAGAGCAAGATATGAACTAGGTAGGGCTCCTTCATGTCGACACAGAATAAAAACCCATCCCAGTAGCCTTGGACGCTCTGTCTGCATGCTCAGTTAAGTGTCAACCTGACACAAGATAGGGTCACCTGGGACAGAGGAATCTTTCTGGAGACTGCTTTACAGGCAAGTTGCTAGGGCATTTTCTCGGTTGATGATTGCTATGAGAAGGCCCAGCTCACTGTAGTGGTGAGGCCCCTGGGCTGATGGTTCTGGGTGCTATAAGTAAGCAGGCCGAGCAAATGATGAGGAGCAAGCCAGTAGGCAGCACTTCTCCATGGTTTCTTTGTGTAGCCCTGGTTGTCCTGGAACTTGCTTTATAGATCAGGCTGGCCTTGAACTCACAGAGCTCCACCTGGTTCTGCCTCCCGAGGACTAGGATTAAAGACGTGCATCACGATGTCCAGTCTCTGCATCAATTCTTACCTCCAGGTTCCCACCCTGACTTCCCTTAGAGATTAACTGTTACCTGAAGTGTAAGCCAACATAACCCTTTCCTCATCAAGTTGCTTTTGGTCATGTGTTTTATCACAGCAATAGAAACCCTAAGGAAGGGAGTTCTCACAAGAGCATAGGAAGTAGTTAGCAGCAATGCTATTCCTTACTCAGCAGGCCCAAGAGACAAGGAAAGGGTCTGGAATGTGTGTCCTAGGGGAAACGGTAGACCATGTTGAGTTTAGGAGAATAAGAAAATGTAAGCCCTATTTTGAAATCTGCATTCCACAGCACTTCCAGAGGCCAAAGCCATGGTAAAGGAAGCACTGGCTGAGGACAGGCAGTTTGGGATAAAATACAAAGCCTGAGACAGAGCATCCTCCTCCGAGTGGCATCCTTGTGCAGGAATAGCTCTGATGCGGCTTCAGTGGTGGAACTGAGGCTCTCCTGCCCAGGACTATGGGAAGCAGATGGTAAAGACCTGAGAATTTAACATCAGTGATACAGTCCTGTGAACTCTGAGGACTGAGGAGGAGGGTAAGGGCATCATCCGTCTTGGCAACTGTCACCCTTTGGATCCTGGGAAAGTGTGGTCTAGCTTAGGCCCTCCCAAGTCCATGTCTGTGTCCTGAGACTGTGTGGGGATACAGGACCCCAGCAGAGGTACAGTCAACCTACGAAGGGTCAAAATCTGCTATCTCTCCCTTAAGACAATTGAGCAGGTAGGACCCTTAAGACTCATTTCTCTTAAAAATCGGCTACCAGAATGGGGAGGATGATGGCCCCACACCCCGGAGGGACCAGCACATATGCACACAGTCCCATTTGAATAAGGGGTTCTCACCGGGTACAGATGACCATGCAGGCAATGCCAAGAAGCTGGAGCTTGTACCGGGGTACCAGCCTCCTCCGCAAGTACCGGTCTACACACTCCACTGTCAGGTGGAGACACAGGCTCGTGAAGTCCTTCATTGTGGCAACTTCTACCAACCAGTCGATGAGGATGTACCTGTGGAGAGAGGGACGCCTGTGAAAACCAGGCCAAGTGCCATACCTGCGATTTCTGCCCAAGTTTGTCCAGTCTAAGCAAATGAGCTGATCGCTTTGGAATCACTGGTCTACCAACCTAGAGACTCCATGTCCCAGGGAGTTGGGGAGGCCCACAGCTATGACTGGGAGGCTGGTGGGTCCACATCCCCGGTACTCAGAAATCTAAGTCACCAAATGTCAGCCCTCAGTCACCAAAGCACTGGCTGAGCTCAATCCTCGGTGCAAACGGAGGCAGTGGGTACAAAATGGGATGCACAGCAGGACTGGGGCCTAGAAACCGGGTTTGGGTCACTGTGCACCATTGGGCTCTTCTGTCTGGACCCTTATAACAATGCTCTGCCAAGGATCAGAGCCAGAAATGCCACTTAAGGCAAGAGCCACTGTCTCCACACTAAAATCTTCTGGTTCCCTCATCCAGCACCTTAGATGGATGCTGCACAGAAGGCTGGCGGAAGTGTTCCTCTCTACCAGGGAGGTAAAACCTGGGAACCAAGACCATAAATAATTCCAGGAGGTATTTGGAAGACAGAGGACGCCTTTTGGGAATTGGTTCGCTCCTACTGAGTGGGTCCTAGGAACTGAACTTGGGTTTTCAGGTTTGGCAGCAAGCACCTCTGCCTGATGAGCCATCTAGCTGGCCCCAGTGATCTGTTTTTAGAAATCAGACTACTGGGCTATCAAGAGTGCTGGGGCCAGGCAGTGGTGACACAAGCCTTTAATCCCAGCGCTTGGGAGGCAGAGGCAGGCAGGTCTCTGTGAGTTTGAGGCCAGCCTGGTCTACATACAGGGCAAGTTCCAGGACAGCTAAGGCTACACAGAGAAATCCTGTCTTGAAAAAAACCAAAAAGAGTGCTGAGATGAAAAAGGCATGCATTGGGGGCTCGAGAGATGGCTCAGTGGTTAAGAGCATTCATTGCCTGCTCTTCCAAAGGTCCTGAGTTCAATTCCCAGCAACCACATGGTGGCCCACAACCATCTGTAATGGGGTCTGGTGCCCTCTTCTGGCCTGTAGGCATACATACAGACAGAATTTTGTATACATAATAAATAAATATTTAAAAAAACAAACAAAAAAAACCCAAGAGACTTTGTCAAAAAAAAAAAAAAAGCATGCATCAACAGGAGACAGGGTCTTTCACTGGCACCCAGGGCTTCCAAATTAGACCAGCCTGGCTGGGCACAGAACCTCAAGAACCCAGACGTCTCCACTTCCTCAGTGCCAGGACCATAAGCGCATGGCACTACTCCATTCCCCACTCCCTCCAAGCACTAGGTAACAAACTCAAGTCCTCATTCTTGTACAGTGAGCAAATTCCTCAAGGAGGCCATCACCCTAGCCCCAGGACAAACATTTCTTTTCTTTTCTTTTTTTTTTTTTTTTTTGTTTTTCCGGGCCGTGGTTTTCTTTGGCTTTGGAGCCTGTCCTGGAACTAGCTCTTGTAGACCAGGCTGGCCTCGAACTCACAGAGATCCGCCTGCCTCTGCCTCCCAAGTGCTGGGATTAAAGGCATGCGCCACCACCGCCCGGCAGGACAAACATTTCTTAAAAGACATTTACTGATCATATTATCATGTTCCAAGCAGTACATATAAGGAGCTTCCCATCACAACTCCAAACTTTATTTGAAATTTCAGATGACAGCTTAAAAAAAAAAATCATGCATTTTCTATTTCACCCTCTAACACTCTGTAGCTTTGTGTCAGCACTAGTGTCTAAGCCTGGAAGAAAGGCAACCGTGCTGGGTGTCAAAGGAGCTGCCCCAGGGAAGGGATGGCTGAGAAAGGCATTGGCGTGGGAAGGTTTGGGTCTGACTTCTAGACTCAATTGCATGAAGTACCCTGATTATAAAGAGCTGTAAAGGAAAGGTTGTAGGCTGGGGTTGTGGGCTTGTGGTAATTCATCATAAGGTGTGAGTTCAAAATCTAGGCCCTCTTCTATCAAAAAAAAAAAGGTTGTATTTGGGCCTCAAGGTATGAATGAGTCTCAGCATTTTACATGTTTAGGAAGGACAGTTTAACATGGTCTTCGGCTTTAAAGACTTCAGTGACTCACGCCTACACTCCCAGAACTCAGGAGGCCAAAGAAGGATACCACAAGTTCAGGGTTAGCCTGGGCTACAGCAGGGCTGGGGAGATGGTTAACTGCTTGCCGAGCAAGTGTGAGCATTAGTGTTTGGATCCCCAGAACCCACGAAAAGGCCAGGTGTGTGTGGTGACCAGCTGCTAATTCCAGCTTTGGAATAATACAGTTAGCGAGAGCGACTGGTGAGCTGTAGTAGGCCTGAGAGACCCTGCCTTGTTGAATGAGGGACAAGAGCAATGGAAGATTTACAGCACCAGCTTTGGGTCTCACATGAATGTGCCCACATGCACTCCTACGCACACACGCACGCACATGCAGGAAAAAGATACTGCTCCAGGGCCAGATCAAACACAGGCACTGGAAGGCCTCACCTCATTGTGTCACTGAGCCCCTTCTGCACAGAGAAGACCTGCTGCTTGTTGACAGCCCGGGAGGCCTGGAACAGCTGGCAGACCGTTTCACTGCAGGCTTTCCCCTCTAGTCCAAGCTGGCTTCCGCTTGCACAGGCTTTGGCCAAGGCCAGCTGTGGGAGAGAGAAGGGCAGCGTGAACTCCCGGCTTCTCCACTCAGAAGGGCTCAGCAGGCGGACAGCACGGGGCACACATCTGCCTGCCCAAGTCGATCTCTCTAGGATGGGGACCTCTCTGCACCAGTTTCCCTTTTTATTTTACTAATTAAATTGATTTTAATTTATGCATCTTGGTAGCAGTTTCCCTTCCCTCTTCTCCTCCCATTAACCCCCCTCTTCGCGCCCCTCTGTTTCTGTTTCTGTTCAGAAAGGAGCAGGCCTTTCATGGATATCAACACACAAGGCTTATCAAGTTGCAGTAAGACTAAACACCTCCCCTTGTATTAAGGCTGGGAAAAGCAACCCAGGATGAGAAACAGGGTCCCCAAAGCCAGCCAAAGCTTTAAGGACAGCCCCTGCTCCCACTGTTAGGAGTCCCGCAAGTAGACCAAGTTACACAACTGTCACATGTATGTAGAGGGCTTAGGTCAGCCCCACACAGGCTCCCTGGTTGTTGGTTCAGACTCTGAACTCCTATGAGCCCAGGTTAGCTGATTCTGTGGGGTTTCTTGTTGTGTCCTTTACCCCTCTGGCTCCTACAATCCTTCCTCCCTGTCTTTAGCAGGATTCCCCGAGCTCAGCCTAATGTTTGGCTGTGGGTCTTTGTGTCTGTTTCTATCAGATACTGGATGAATCCTCTCTGATGACTCAATCTATGAGTCCTTTTTTTTTTTTTTTAAAAAAACTAAACTAATAAATACATAATTTAAATATATATGTATGTAAGTGTGTGTGTGTGTGTGTGTGTGTGTGTGTGTGTGTATGGGTGTTTTGCCTACATGTATGTCTGCACCATGTGCATGCCTGGTGCCCAAAGAGGCCAGAAGAGGGTATCAGGTCCCCTGGAACTGGAATTACAGGTGATTTTGAGTGGCTGCTGAGAAATGAACCAAGGTCCTCTTGGAGAACCTTTTTTTTTCTGAGATAGAGTTTCTTTGCGTATCTCCCTGTCATTCTCTCGGTAGACCCGTCTGGCCTCGAACTCACAGAGATCTGCCTGCCTCTGCCTCCCAAGTGCTGGGATTACAGGGTGCGCCACCACTGCCCGGTGCAGTTGGTAGTCTTAACCATTGAGCACCTCTGCAGCCCCAATAGTTTCCTCTCTTCTGAGACGGTAGGTACACTTATGGCCCTGGAGTCAACAGATGAGGATGGACGGAGATGTGTCAGAACCCAGGATCTACTGCCCACAGAGACTTCAGACGGTCCCTGTCGACACCCACCACACACTTCCGTCTGATTTCCCAGGACATACACAGCCTAGTGTATATGGATTTATGACCACAGTGTACTTGCATCTTTTCCCCACCTAGCAATTCTATCAGTTTCTCCAGCTGTCTGATGTAGGTATCCTTACTTACTCTTCCATTTAGAGTTCCATCTGATTCCCTACCTGCCGAGTCCACAGGACGGCTGTGGGGCTGCCTGCACCCACTCAAAAACCCTCTCAAAGGTCCACGCTGAGTGCTGACTTCATATCACTCATAGCCAACAGCTCATTTATTTTGCATTCATTGGCAGAAACCACCATCACTAAAAATACCTTAGGTTACAGAGCTGGTTCAGTAGGTAAGAGCACTGGCTGCTCTTCCACGGGACCCAGATTCAATTCCCAGCACCCACATCAGGTGGCTCACAACTGCCTGTAACTCTAATTCCAGGAGACCCAATGTCCTTTTCTGGTCTCCACAGGTACTGCACACTCATGGGTCACACATAGGTAAGCACACACACGTACATAAACGAAAAATTAAAACCGAACAAAAGACTCAGCTCTCGTCCCTGGCCAGTCTTACTTATTGCTTCCCCAAGTCTCCTGCTGAGAGACTAGACAGGCCTGCCCCAACACTGAAAGCAAAGAATCCAGATCTCCACGTCACCTGTGCTTCCCAGCAGCCTTTGGCAGCATAGTCCCTGAGTTTCCGGAAGTTGTGGAGGCATCGTCCAGGATCAGACATCTGCCAACAAGAGAGAGGAAGCCTTACATGGCTGTGTCCTGAGAGGGACCACGGGGTTCTAAATGTCTTCTCCCTCATGCTTCAACTTCATTGGCTTCTCCAACATTCATCCCCAAATCACCGGAGTCTTTTGAGGGATGTTTGATAGCAACTCGCTGCTCAGATGAGCCCAAAGACCCAGGAGCCCAGGAGCCGAGAAAGCATTCTCCCTTTGGTAAATTTTACCCAGGACCACAGAAAACTGCTCCGTGTGGTCTACCCGCCACCAGACAAGGTTCCACTTACATCTAGCCTTCTGTCGCTTTCCCAAAGGAGGTACGAGCTGGCCAAGCATCCCTGACGAGCAGACTCCTCAAAGAGGCTGTGAGCCTGCTTCCTTTTCTCTTCGTCCTAGAAGACCAAGCAGAGGGTTCTTTCTCACCTTCTGTGCAATGCCAAGTCCCTCTTCCATTTCCTCTAAACAATCACATGCAGAGCGGTAACGGATGAATTAACTACATCAGAGCAAGAAAGGATGCCACTGAACACACAGTGCTCAACAAGTAACTGACAAGAAAGGATGCCACTGAACACACAGTGCTCAACAAGTAACTGACAAAAAAGGATGCCACTGAACACACAGTGCTCAACAAGTAACCGACAGGGTGTAGGGTGTCGGGCCCTGCCTCCCATTAATGTGGGGCAGCTCTGGGACCCTGCATCCACCCTTGCTGTCACAGGAAACCCCTTCAGCACCAGGAACGGTGGTACTGAGAAGTGTTCTTCTGCCTCACTTGTCTTCCACATCCTTTTGCTGTGTTCCCTAAAAGTTACTACCAGTTCTAAACCCGCGAAAGGGATCCACAGATCAGAGCCTGTTAAAATGCCCGGGAGGCGAGGATCCTGCATGGCCCACCAGCAGGAGCGCCCTGTGAGGATCACAGCAGTACTGCCTGGGCTGTTCCCAGCACATCCGCTCTGCTGGGCTCTTAGTTGCGTCCCATTTACCTCCCTCAAAAGCAGAGTGGGCGGAGCCAGGAGCCCTAAGCCAAGGAGCAGCTCAGAGCAGGGCCTGGCATTTGTATTGGCCTTAGACACTCCCCTTTGTCAGTTTTCAAGGACTTTGTGGATCTAGGCCCCTGAAAGGCCAAGCAAGGCGAAGTCTAATAAATACAGAGAAAAACTTGACTTACCTCAAAAAGATTTAGCACTCTTCCCAGGCAGTGTAGTATGGAAGCTTTATGAGCCTAAAGAGAACAGTAAGTATGATTCCGGGCAGACAGAACTCCCCCAGTCCTGCTGTCCAGACCCCCACCCCGCCAATCCTCGATTTCAGTTTTCAGCTGCGGTTGTTTTACTCAGGCTAAATCTTTAGTTTCCATGCACCGACATGTTCACTAAGATCTCTGTCCTCACCCCAGACCCCAAGACCTTCACCACACCCGTTCAAGATGTTTCTCCTACATCCATCCACACCCTCTCTTTGCTTTTCGGGAGTAATCCCAGCATGCTGGCGAAAGCACTAACACTGAGCTAGAGCCCCGGCCCTAGACTCAGTTTTGTGCACCCCCACTTCTTGACCCACAGAACCATCTCCAGGTTTCCCTTCACCCTGGGACGTGAGCTGGGCTCATGGCCGCTGTGCCCTGTGGCCTCTCCAGGACTTACTTTCTGTAATTGGCACTCTGTCCTGAGGCTGTCGTGAACCACGGCCTTGCAGCAGCTTCCAGACGCTGACCATGGTGGGCGGATGAAGAGCCAGATAAAGGGCTCAGAACCCATATTCAACTTCTCAGCCATACTAAAGAAGCGAGAGGCCTTCAGGCCGTTCACTTCTGCACAGGCCTCATCTGACACAGATACTGTGGGAGAAACCAGACAAACCCATGATGTCTCTGGGACATGGAACGAGCAAAGATTGCCAGTCTTTTGGCAAAACCTGACACGATGCAAAGCTTCAGACGGAAGAGCTCTGAGGGATGGGGCTCTAAATGCTCCCCATTTTGTTCAGGTAATTTCTGACACAGGCCCCCTCTGGAGTCCTTCAGGAAGCTTGGATTGTGACCCTCAGGGGATGGTTCTCCCACAGCCTCAACCTTCCTCCTCGAGGGTAATGACCCTGCATTTGGCAGGCAGGAAGGGTTCTCTCTCCCCTTCTCTCTCTCTCTGATTTCTTTGTGTAGAACTGTCCTTAGAACTGACCTAGGCCTCATGGGGACCCAGCTGGGGAAAGGGTCTCCTAAAGTCAAGCCTGTTCTAAAATGGGAACCCTAGGAAAATATAAAAACAAACAAAATAAAGAAAAAACCCACCAACAACTATGAACTTACATACTTTAGGTACGTGAATGACCTCTGGGAATGGCTAACTGACAAGAGGGAGGGGCAGGACCTTGGTGTGGAAGCGTAGGCTACTCACAGGCTCTCAGCCCTAACAGTCCTGTTAGCTGGCCAAGGTCAGGGACTATTAGCCAGACACATCGGGGCCCCGGGACTTACAGCCTTCATTGTAGAGGTAGGCTATTCCCAACTTCACAGCAGCTTCGAAGTTTCCCTTTTCAGCAGCCCTAGAGCAGTACGAGCAGCATAGACACCAGGTTACTTAGCTCACGAAGGTTATGCGCCACACAGCACTGGACACTGAAATACTCGTTTCCGGACTGAGTATTCTTTCATGAAATATAATCAAATACTGTTTATTGATTGCATGCTACGATGTGGAGGAACCCTGGCAACCGGACGCCAGCCCCAAAGGGTTAAGAATCTCATGATTCTGTCTATATGAGGCATCTACAACTGGCAAACCCAGGGACAGAAAATAGATGAGGGATTGTCCAGGGCTCTGTGCTTGGGGTTGGGGGTGGGCAATGCCTGCTAAAGAGTACACAGTTTCTCTTTAGGACAGTAAAAATGATCTAAGTTGAATAACGCTAAGCGTGTAGAACTGGGACTATACTAAACCCAGAAGTCCCACCTGTTCCAGGGGATTTAACTCCTTCCTCTGGCATCTGGGCACTGCACACAGGTAGTGCAAATACACATGTAAGCACTCACACACATGCATAAAATTAAATCTTTAAAAAACTTTTTTTGTGCGTTGGTCTTTTTCCTGTATGTGTATCTGTGTGAGGGTGTCAGGTCCCCTGGAACTGGAGTTACAGAGCTGTGAGCTGCCATGTGGGTTCTGGGAATTGAACCTGGGTTCTCTGTAAGAACAGTCTTTACTCTTAACTGCTGAGCCATCTTTCCAGTCCCCAAATAAATAAATCTTTAAAAGAAAAAAGAAAAAGAAATAAGCAGATTTTTATCCAGAAGCAGCCCAAGCAAGGCACCCTGCAGCTAGCTAGAATATCTCCCTGCGCTTCTTCGGCAGTTCAAGTCTGGGAAGTAGAATGCCCGTGAGGAAAATCCTGTCCTGAGTTTGTTTCTCAGCAACGGAAAGGGTCAAACTCAGTTCCCGTTCCATGGACATACTCTGTCTTTAACCACAATTAGCGGTCTTAGACAGTGGGCCTGGTCACTGGCACCCAGGGTCATAGATTATAGGTCTGCTGTGTGCCCCCCCCCCCCCCGGTCATTCTCTCTCTCTCTCTCTCTCTCTCTCTCTCTCCCTCCCTCCCTCCCTCCCTCCCCCCCCCCCTCCTCCCCCCCCCCCCCCCCCCCCCCCCTCTCTCTCTCTCTCTCTCTCTCTCTCTCTCTCTCTCTCCCTCCCTCCCTCCCTCCCTGTCGCGACTCCAGCGAGGGAGTGAGTCATCCAGAGACTGAAATATAACAGACTGAAATTACTCAGTTTTGAACAAAGGAAAAGAAAGCTGAATAAAGCTTCCATGAGCAGGTGACTCACACGGAGCCAATCAGGAATGGTCACACCCAAGTGGGACCCTCTGGAAGTAGGGAAGGCCTAAAGGACAGGCAATGCAGGGCTTGTTGGGAGCAAGGTGACTCAACAGGTTGAGTTTCTTCAGGTTTGAGTCTCTTTCCGGGGATGAGGGCAACAGGAAAACAGGACTGGGACATTAGCCCACAGCAAGGACACCAATGGCAGAAGGAAATCAGGGCACTGTTCTCAGAGCACGGGTACCTTTCAAAGAGCTTCAGGTTCTTCGGAGAAGGCCACAGCTCTTGGAAGCTGGCAGATGCCCACACGCTGGCATGGTTGTCTACCAGGTACTTCAGGTGGGAGTGCACCTGCAGAGCAATGAGAGGCGTGAGGGAATTACCAAGGGACTCCTGAAGAGGGGGCATACGTAGATATACCAGTCTCAGAACAGTAAAGGACCCAGGTTCTAAACAACCCTGTTTTATGAGTTTCCCTGGTGTTCTGGGGGTCAGGGGAGGAGGAATAATGGCACCAGACGGGAGAACAAGCACCTTGGTTAATAAAGGGACATTAATCTCAGCACTCAGAGGAGGAGACACAGGCACATCTTTGTGAGTTCCAGGCCATCCAGGAGACACAGTGTAGTGACTGTCAGAGGGATGGAGGGAAAGAAGGAAGGAGAGAGAGAGGGAAAGAAAGAAGACACCTTTGCAGGGAACTAGAGAAATGGGTCCGTGCCAGGCAGGACAGAAATCTATCTTGTGTACTCCTTTAGTTCTGAGTTCAAGGCCAACCTGATCTGGTTCTAGGAGCGCCAGGGCTACACAGAGAAATGCCTCAAAAAACCCTAAACAAACAAACAAATAATTTTGATTTCTTTGCCTGGTACCCTGGTAGAGCAGTCAGGAGCATGGAAATTTAGAGGCACTCAAAGGAAAAAGACTGAGTCCTACTGTAGCAATCTTAAGACCCAGGAGCCTCTATCCCAGGCAGCTAAAACCCAAGTCAAGAACACGGGCGAGCACTATAAACCCTAGGGTTTCCATTGTAGTGGGGAACGTAGCACCCTATGCTTCTGCAGGTGACACCGGCGAGCATACCACAGGCGCCACACAGTGGATCCCGGGCCGGCGTTTACAGCTGGTTTACGGTATGCTCTACGGTCAATCATTACTCAAGCCCAATCCAGTGGCATTGTAAGTTAGATGGGATTTGTCTTAAAACGGCTTTTGTGTGTTTTATTCTCCTTTTTTCTTTTTTTAAAGATAGTCTCACTCTGCTGCCTACAGCACAGCTTAAGCTGTGGGTCACATAACTGAACATAGGGCTACAAAAAACTTGTAGTAAAAGCCTTCTGAACAGGCAAAAACCAAAATTTAATTGAACTGAGGTGTGTGACATGTTGTATCATGTGACTTCGCTGCAGACTTGGTTCTGAACACACAACACATATGTGGGCACCACATATACTGTTGCCGATCCATGCTGCCTGACACCCCTGTGCAAAGCTTTCTGCTCTAACCGAAACGTAGTCTGAGATTCTGAGACACGAGGACCTTTCCTTCCTACCACCATTTCCTCAGCACCTAATTACCACACTGGAATCTCTCTGGATCGCAATCTTGGAATATCTGGTTTTTAAAATTGCTCTTGAAGCTAGGCTGTGGTGGTGCATGCCTTCAAGGCCAGTCTGGTATACAGAATGAGTTCCAGGACAGGCAGGGCTACACAGAGAAACCCTGTCTTTGAAAAACAAAACAAAACAACAAAAAATGCTCTTGATGTTGCTGACTTCAGTTTTACAAAACAAAAATCCCTAAATGAAGGGACAGGAGAAATGAGTGGTTAGAGCACTTGCTGAAGACCTGGGTTCAATTCTCAGCACCCACATGGTGGGTCAAAGTCATTCCTAACTCAGGTTCCAGAAGACCCAAGGCTGAAAGCAGGTATGTGGACGCATGGACATGCAAGCAAAGGATACATTAAAACATTTAAATTGCTGAATTTTGTCTTAAAACAGAATTTCTAAACAAAACTAACCCCTGAAAGGGCCCTAAACATATTTGCCCCCACTTTGAGATAGGTCTCTCTACATAGTACTGTCTGCCCCAGAACTTGCTATATAGACCAGGCTAGCCTCAAACCAACAGAGGTCTTCCTGCTTCTGTCTCCTACATGCTGGATTAAAGCATGCACCACCATGCCCAGCTCTATTTCTGCCATTTAAAAATTCTCAACACTATCTTAATCCTATTTATTTGCTATGTACATGGTATATGTATACATATATATATATGCATTACGGACATACACACACATGGCAATCGTGTGTGGCAATCCCAGGACAACTTTCAGGAGTTGGTTTTTATGTTGCTGGGGTTACAGGCATGAATTACTATGTCCAATGCATGGTCTTTTTAAAGTTTTTGGTTTTACTTTATGTATATGGATATTTTACCTGCATGTATGTGTGTATCACATGTATGTCTAGTGTCTGAGGAGATCAGAAGAGAAATCAAATCCCCTGGAACTAGAGTCATAGATGGTTATTAGCCTGTACGTGGGTCCAGAAAACTGAACCCTGGTCTTCTGAAATAGTCAGTGCTCTTAACTGCCTAACCATCTCTCCAGCCCACTGCCTTCTTTTCTTGAGATGCAATTTTTACTGCCACAAAAGGGTCTTTTATTCTCTTAAAATAAACATTGAAATGAGTAGCCCCTGTAACTGAAACACCTCCAAGCACCAATTAACAATATCACCTTGTTTGACAGGCCTGTAATTCAACCACAGGAGAAGTAGAAGCAGGAGGATCAGGAGTTCAAGGTCATCCTTGGGCTTCAACCAACCAACTAACCAATAATAAAAACTATTCTTGGGACTGGAGAAATAGCTCAGCAGTTAAAAGCACTGGCTGTTCATCAAGAGGACCCAAAATTCAATTCCTAGCACCCATAGACAGCTGATCAAACGCCCTCTCCTGGCCTCTTCAGGCACTGCATGCTCATGGTGCACAGACAAACCGGCAGGCAAAACACTCATATACGGAAGATAAAATAAAAAAAAAAAAAAATCATTTAAAAAATAAAATAAAACCACCATTTCCTTTGCTTTCTTTTTGAATCAAAGTTTTATACGAACACTTAAGAACATGAGACTTTTACAGTTTAACCAACAATACGAGGACTGGTATTGTTTCCATATGGCGACTTACAGCTCGGACAGCAAGGATGTCCCCGACAGAAAGCCATTTCAGGATATGGAAGAGTACATCTTCTGGGAGACTCAAGATGGTTAAGTTTCGGGGTCTTCTTTTGAGTCTTCGCTTGGTAGGATAACAGAAACACTTGGCACACCTACAATGGATTACTTAAGGAAAAAAACCACAAGCCTTGGTGAGACGAAAGGCTGTATGTGAAGATAATTTAATAGTTACTGTTCTCTGTTCACACAAGGGACAAGTCCTAAAACTAAATAAAGTATACTATATGAATTACTTAAGATACCACCGTTCCTTCAATATCCCATAAATATTCATGGCAAATATCAGATAACATGTAATTGAGTATTGGAAACTTTCTGATTCCAGATCCATATGACAACCAGAAAGGGGGTGGGGGACGCAGCCAATACTGATGAATGTTTTCCTTCAACTTCACTCAGGAAAGTACTCTGGGGACCTGAAAAATGGCTCAGCAGTTAACACAAGGCTCAAAACAGTCAGCAAGGTCCTTGGGACTTGGGCTGTATATTTTTGCTTCTTGTTGTGTTTCTTAAGATGGGGTCTGCTGTAGCCCACGCTGACCTCAAATTCACTCATATAGCTGAGGCTGCCCTCGAACCCCTGATCCTCCCTGCCTCTGCTTCCCAAGTACTGACTTACAAGTGTCAGCCCCCATGCCCAGATCACTTTGCTCATATTTGCACATGTGACTAAAAAGCCTAAGGTTCAATATGGACCTAGAAACTTCTGTGGCATAGACTGGCAACTCAATAGGACAGCTAGAGCAGGTCTCAGCTTGGCAGATGTCACTGCTGCCCAGTCCCGGAACCCAGTGGTTTGCTAAACTCAGCATATAGTGAAATTGCAATGTAAGATCTAGCTCGGTGGTTCTCAACCTTACTAAAAGATGAGACCCTTCCTTATGTTGTGGCGACCCCCAAACAGAAAATCATTTCGCTGCTAACTTCCTAACTGTAATTTTGCCACTGTTAGGAATTGTAATGTAAATGTCTGCTATGTAACCCCCGTGAAAGGATCGATTGCCCCTCCCGAAGGGGTCGCGACCCACTTGTCTAGATGTACATGACACTGGCTCCCTTTAGAGGAGCTCTCTTCCCAGTTCCTCACAGTGGGTTATTCCAATGTTTGCTTCAGCAATCCACTCAACGCTTTTTCCCTTTGCTTCACAAGCCCCTCCACCCAGACCCCTTCAGGAATCTTAAGGGCTGTCTTTCTACCTATTTTTCCTCCTCACACTGAGGCCAAGTGGCTCTTCCCTGGGCCTTGGTAAAGCTCTCTACCAGGAGGTCTCTAGAGACTGCCCACTCCCAAACTCTTGACCTGTTTTATCGGAAACTAAATGTACTGCAAAAGCCAAATGCATACTCAGAGCATATCTACGAATATTATCATAATAGTTTCCTGATTCACCTGCTCTAGAATACACATCTGAAGTGTTTAACCACTGTAACAAGTGAAATCGCAACCCCAAGTCGTACGACGTTTTCATAGGGACAGATCCTGTTGGCTCCGCCGATTGTAGCTGCGGACGCGACACTCGGGAGATCGAGCCTCCATCAAGAGCCCGGACAGGACGTGAAATCGAGCTATAAAGTGGAAATCGCTCTCGACTTCCCTAAATCGCCCCGGGTAACAGGAGGCGTAGGTGCCGGGCGGGCATTTAAACCGCGCGGGCGGGCTCACAGTGGGGGATCCGCGTCTACCCGTGCTTGGGGGGGGGGGATGCGACGTGCCTTCCCAGATCACAGGGGCCCAAGTCAGGACCCATCGCCTGCCCGGCTCCCGCCAGCACTCACCACCGCCGCTCCCCATCGCCGAGCTCTGGACACTGCCGCCCGAGATCGCTCGCGAGCGCGCCCGCGCCTGGGGCAAGTGCGCTGAGCGCCGCACGCAGGCGCGGACACCACCCCCGCCCCATTTTCAAACGCGCCCGGAGCTCCTACTGGTAGGACCACGGAGTTACGCCCCCCAGATCGCCAGCCTCTCCCGCCCCGCAGGCTCTGGGCACTTGTGATTGGCTTCATCAGGACGCAAATTCAAATGCTGGTTGTCTATTGGCTTATCGCTCGTGGCTAACCCGCCTTCTCCGCTGGGCGGGGGCCAGGGAGAAGCGCAGCTGGCGCCGGCGGGCTAGCCCAAAAAGCCCGCCCGGACGCAGAGAGGATTTTTCTCCCTCTCTCACTTGTCCGACCCTCTGGGAGCGGGTCACGGGTGCGTCCACCCAGCGGTACTACCTGTCCCTTCCACGCGAGCTTCCGGCCAAGGAGACTGGGTTTGGAGACGCCACCTCTAACACTGATGTGGAAATTGCTGAGGCCGGGCTCCGAGTCCCTCAAAAATCCTGTGAATCGGGGTTCGCATTGTGCCTGGCAGCTATAGTTACATTATGCTAAACGGTGTAGTCACTCGTGTATTGGGCAGTGAGCAGCATCATGTCCACCTCTTCATGATATGATCTACCGAGAAAAGAAATGAAGTCTATTGAGGGTGGTGAGGCCAGAACAAGGAGTCGCAGCAGGTTTCTCTTCTCCACACAGCTGGTACCAGTCTTCATCTCCCCCGCCTCCCCGCAGCCTGCGTGCTTACTGGACCCCTGGGGTACCTGTCCTGTGCTGGACGCTGCACGTCAAGACTTCTTGTCGGTCTGAGGCAGTAAACAGAGAATGGCTGTTCACAGCACAGCACATTAGAGAACGCTAGGGCAAGACTTGGGGTCTGCTTCCCATTGCTGCGGATTCCTAGGCAGAGTCCTCTCACTTAGGCCAGTCCCTTTTCTGGGAGCGATTACTGTTTCCCACTTTGTTACATTTTTGTCTTCACCCTTTGAACTTTGTTACTTTGTTTCCTGTTCCCCGTGCGGCAGCGCTGGTTTCTGAATTTGTTTTTGGTAGTAACTGGACGGAATTAAAAACAAACAACAGAAGAAAAAAAAAAAGACCCCTAAATCTAACAATTAGCAAGTCAGCTGTCAGTCACATCTCAGAATTCCTAACAATATCTCTGGTCCCCTGGTGACTCAAAGTTACCAAGTCATCGATTAACTTTTTAGATCTACCTTGTTCTTTGCAACCTACTCAGTTTATTTGTTCTTATTTATTCTGAGGCCGTTTTTTGTTGTTTTTTTTTTTCTTTTTTCTTTTTTTTTTTTTTTTTTTTTTTTGGTTTTTCGAGACAGGGTTTCTCTGTAGCTTTGGAGCCTGTCCTGGAACTAGTTCTTGTAGACCAGGCTGGCCTCCAACTCACAAAGATCCGCAAGCCTCTGCCTCCTGAGTGCTGGGATTAAAGGTGTGCGCCACCACTGCCCAGCTCCCTGTGTCTTAATTAGCGTCAGCTGTCAACTTGACACTGCTTAGAATCATCTGAGGGAGGCACACTGGCAGGATTGCCCAGATCAGACTGGTCTGTGGCATATCTGTGAGAGATTGGTGTAATTGATGGTTGAGGGGATTCAGCCCTCTCTGGGTGGATGATGGAAAGGTAGGTGAACCTAGGCTATATAAGAAAGTTAGCGAACATGAGCCAGGGAACAAGCAAGCCGTGAAGCCGGCAAGCAGTCCACCATCCTGCCTTGACTTCTTGCTCCAACTTCTTTCAATGATGGACTGAGACCTAGAAGTGTAAGACAAATAAGTTGCTTTTGGTCACGGTGCTTGTTACAGCAACAGGAAGTAAAGTAGAACACGCCATGTAGCCCACGCCACCTACAACTTGAGGTCTGTCCTGCTTCAGCTTCCTGACAGTTGGATTGCAGTTTGGCGCCTCTTCACCTGCCCAGGCTTTCTCTTGACTGTAGACCTGATCCTGCTGTAGCCTTGCCTTCTGGTCCCACAGTTGAAGCCTGGGGGTAATGTAGGCTAGGGGCTACTCCTACAGACTGTGAGGTAAATCCGTTCCCCACTGCAGCAGAAAGTAGGGAATGGCTGTTCACAGCACAGAATATTAGGGAACCCTAGGGCAAGACTTTGAGGGATGAGAGAGCTCATTGAAAGGCCCATGTACTGCTGGGTGCTCCCCTCTGGACCCTGGAGTAGGCACAGACCACACCCAAACACCAACTTCCAATCACAAACCGAACAAAGAGATTGTTTATTAAGTAAGCAAAGCAAAAAAAAAAAAAATGTTGGCTGAATCTGAATTGGGCAAAAACTGCTATAAATTGCTGTGCACTTTAAGAGGGAAAAGGAGGAGGTCTGTGTTAGAATGAGCCAAGACGCGTTTGGGAAGTTCTGATTGGGTATTTGAATTAGGTTAGTCAAAATAATGAATTTTGGTTGCTGGACCTTGATGTTTTGATAGTTTGGCCTTAGTGATTAGTCTCAGGAATGAGTCAGTGGCCAAATAAGGGAATGGACCTTGGGGGCCGCTTTAGGGATGTGATCCGATGGCTTAGCAAGGGAGAGGAAATGGGGGAGGGCTAGACCTGGCGGTGGAGTCACCTTTGCCATGCTCAGGCCTGCTAGAGCCTGCAAGGATCACTCTGGGCTTAGTAAAACAGTAGTTGAGGACCTGGTGGGAGGAGGGCAGGGGATGAGGAAAGACTCAAGGATGGCGGGCTACAGAAGCAAAAGTTCAGAATTATGGGATCCTGAGGGAAGTCACCAATTAGAAAGAGGGAGAGGAGCCTGAGCGGTGGCTGTGGGGAGCAGGAGATGTGGCACTGCCTAAGGAGGTTTCCACCGTGGGGATCAAAGAACTGTGCTGTTCTACAGAACAGCCACCCAAGAAAGCATCAAGAAACCACCCAGAATGGCAGCCAGGGGTATGCCGCTGCTGTCGCTTTGGGGGAGGAGGGGCTGTGAGAAAGGGAAGCATAGCTGAGAACGACCATCTGCTTTAGGGGTGGGGAAGCTAAGGGCCAGGGTGACTTCCACAGCCAGGCTCTTTGGAGAACTCTTCTCAGAAAGAAGCCATCCTCCACACGACAAACGCGCCCATCCACGAGCATGGCCACTGCAGTTAGCTTAGCTGTGTGTGCCTGAGCATCCGAAACAGCGCTAATAACACCACGGCTGGATTGAGCCCAGTCCAGAGGCCACCGGCTAGCTGCCAAGTCAGTGGGCCCTGGGTGGGCAGCAGTGGTTTAAGTGGGAATGGCCACCAAAGTCTCATGTTTGAATATTTCGTTCTTGGTTGGTGGAACTGTTTGGGAAGGGCTAGGAGGTGTGGTCTTGTTGGAGGATGTGTGTCACTGGGGATGGCCTCTGAGGTTTTAAAAGCAAGCGCCATTCATTCCCAGTTTGCACTCTCTGTTTCATGCTGGTGACTTCAGATGCCAGGGCTCAGCTGCTGCTCCAGGGCCATGCCATGCTGTGGGATATTCCTTTACACAGTGTGAAGATGTGTCACTGTGACTGGTTTAATAAAAGGATAAGCAGCCAATAGCTAGGCAGGAGGTCGAGGCAGGGGCTTCTGGACAGAGAGAGCTCTGGGAAGAAAGGTGGAGTTGCCAGCAGACACAGGGAGCAAGGCGTGTAAGAGAAGAGGTAAACTCCACGAGTCTCATGGCAGCACACAGGTGAATAGAAATGGGTTAATTTAAGTCATAAGAGCTAGTGGGATGAGCCTACGCTAAGGCTGATCTCGTAATTAATAACAAGTCTCGTGTCATTATTTGTGAGCTGACAGTCAGAAGAAAAGTCTGGCTACAAAGCCATGCCTGCCTATTACCATACTCCCCACCATGATGGTCATAGACTTTAATCCTCGAAACTGCAAGCCCCAAACTAAACACCTTCTTTTATAAGTTGTCTCAGTGATGGTGTCTTATCACAATAATGGGGAAATAACTAAGACAGGGCCCAAGAATCTACACTACTTTTTCTTTCTTTGCAGGGAGGGTATTAGAAATTTAACCCAGATCCTTCACATATGAAATACATTATGTCACTGAGCGAAGGCCTTTAACCCTAGGAAATCTAAACTTCTATCAAGGTTTTAGAAGCCACTACTGTTACTAGTTGGGGATCCCACTTTGAGAATTCTGCCTGATTTTAAGCATGGCATAGCACACTGAAAATCTGAATATCGCTAGGTCTCAGCTTACACAACTGGAAAACTTTCATAGGCTGATGAAAGCCACGTACTGGCTTGCTCTTAACATGCAGGAGGGCAGGAAAGAGAAATAAATAAATGTCCACATACTTCCACATTTAAGCATTGAAATCTGTGACTCAGGGTAGCAAACGGGTTAATATGTTCTTCCTTCCTTTGGAAGAAGAGTATCATCCCTATATATATCGGTCCAGGTTTGAATTAAGAATTCAGTGTCGGGCTGGAGAGATGCCTCAGTGGTTAAGAGCACTGTCTGCTCTTCCAGAGGTTCTGAGTTCAGTTCCCAGCAACCACATGGTGGCTCACAACCATCTGTAATGAGATATGGCGCCCTCTTCTGGCATGCAGGCATACATGGAGGCAGAATGTTGTATAAAAAATAAATAAATCTTAAAAAAAAAAAAGAATTCAGTGTCACCTCTTATTCCCTTCCTATTCCCTCTGTGGTGTCTTTCCCCAGTAGATGTCTGCTATTCTCATATCCGGCTAACTGCTCCGTCCCCCAGCAGTCAGTAACAGCTAGGGGTAGGGTTCGTGTGCCCCTCCCACTTGCTAAAGGTCTCATGGAAAGAGTTTGGTTGCTGGGTTTGGATCAAAATTCTTAGTGCCTGAGCCACCTCTCTAGTCTCAGAACATGTTTCTAACGTCAGAGCTGATGGTTTTCTGAATTACGTTGGTCTGTTACAGTGGTTCCTTTTCTCTCTAATTAATTTGGGTCTTCTTTCTGTTTTTTTTTTTTTTTGGTTAATTCAGCTAAGAGTTTGTCAATCTTGTTTATTTTCCAAAAAACACTAAGTCTTTCTTTCATTGAGTCTTTAAACTGTTTCCTTCCCATTAGTTTCTGCCCTTATTTATCTTATTTGTTAAAATTGTGCATGTGTGGACCTGGAGAGATGGCTCGGCAGCTAAGAGATGATGTTGCTCTGGTAGAAGCCCCGGCCAGTTCCCAGGCACCCACATGATGTCCCGCACGGTCCTCTACCTCTACTGGATCCAGTGCCGTCTTCCGGCCTCTGTGGGCACCAGGCACACAAGTGGTGTCCAGACGCACACTCAGGCAGAGCGTTCATACGCATAAAACAGTATTTTTAAAAAGAGGAGATCAGAATGGAGCATGCCTTTAACGGGGAGGGTGGGTCTTTGCATCTGAGTTCCAAGCTATCCAGGGCTATAAAGTGATACTGTCTTAGAAGTAAGAGGAGGAGGAAGATGAAAAAAGAAGAGAAGATTTCAAATAACTTAATGATATATTTTAGAGCCCTGAAGAAAGAACAAGCTAAATCCCAAATCATTAGACAAAAGGTAATCATGGGACTGGGGAGATGGCTCAGCAGTCTGAGCGGAGTTCAGTACCCAGCCAGCCACCCAGCAGGGCAGTTCCCAGCAACCTGCAGTTCCAGTTCTGTGCATCTAATGCCCTCTTCTGGCTTCTTTGGGCATCTGTATTCATACACCGCCCCCGCCACATAAATACACACCTACAAATGAGTGTTCTTAACCACTAAGCTGCCTCTCCATCCCCTCACCCCACCCCTTTTTTGGTTTTTCGAGACAGGATCTCTGTGTAGCTTTGGCTGTCCTGGAACTCACTCTGTCCTGGAAATCCACCTGCCTCTGCCTCCCGAATGCTGGCATTAAAGGTGTGTACCACCACCGCCCAGCTCTCTTGTTTCTACGTAGGCACTTAAGGCTATAAACTTCCCTCTTAGGACTACTTTTATTGTATTGTATGGTTTTGATATGCCACGTTTTCATTTTCATTCAGTTCTAAGAATTCTTAAATTCCTGGTTTCTTCAAGGAGCCCTTCAGTTGCGAGCTGTTTAATCTCCCTCGGTTGGTGTATATTCCAGGCTTTCTCTTGTTCTGTTGTATTCAGAGAGAACACAAGGAATTACCTCACCTTTCCCACATTTGTTTGAGACAGTTGTATAGGCTGATGGGAAGAAGGTCTACTCTGCCGTGTTCTACCAATGTCAAGTCCAAGTCACCTGTGATGTCATTCAGGGCTTCTCCGTTTCTGTCAAGATGACCTTCCAGCTGCTGTGGGAAGAGCATGGGATTCACCCACTACTATGATTCCGGGGTTAACCCGTGCTTTACATTTAATAGTGTTTGGTTTATGGAATTGGGTGCATCTGTGGGGCATACGTTTAGAACTGTAAAGTCCTTTTGGCGGCCTGTAATCAGTAAGAAGTGGTCTTTATTATTTTTCCCACTAGCTTTGGTTTGAAGTCTGTTTGTTGGGTGTTAAAAGAGCAGCCCCTGCCGGCCTCCCAGTCCTCTCTCTGGAAGGTAACGTCCATCCTCTGCGGTGAGACAAGTTTCTCAGGGGCAGCATATAGATGGTTCCTTTTCTCAAGTCCAGATACTTAGAGTTCTTATTGAAAGGTGAGTGTTGATTTCTGTCCTTTTGATGGTTTTGTAATGTTGTGTTTTTCTCCCTCCTCTTGCTTTTAATTATTACTCTACCATGGTTTATTATTTCTTTTAAATTATTTTATTTTGGGGGGCTGGAGAGATGGCTCAGGGCTTAAGAGCACTGGCTGCTCTTTTAGAGGACCCAGGTTCAATTCCCAACACCCACATGGGAGCTCACATCTGTCTGTACTGCCTGTTCCAGGGGATCCGACACCCTCACACAGACATACACACAGGCAAAACACCAATGCACATAAAATTACTTTAAAAAGTGTTTTATTTTCACGTATATGAGTGCTTTGCCTACATGTATGTATATGTACCCGGTGCCCTCTGAGGTCAGAAGAGAGTTGGATTCCTGAAACTGGAGGTATGCACGGTTATGAACTGCCAGGTGGATTCTGGGAGCCCAAACCAGGTCCTTCCCTAGAACAAGTGATCTTGCCTTGTCATCTCTCCAACCCCAGTCCATTCTTTTTTCCAGTCTTGTGGATGATTTTTTCCCCTCTGAAACCGAAGAATTCCTTCAGCTATCTTGGTAACGGCTTAGCGATCATAAAGCCCTTTAGCCTATTTTCTTTCTTTTTTTCTTTTTTTAAATCAAATAAAGTTTTTGTTTCATCGCTTTGCCGAGTGGGCAGTTCTGGATTATCAGTTCTCGTCTTTCAGAACTTGAAATTCAGCCTCCTAGGCCTTCCTGTGTTTTACAGTTTTAGCTGTAAGTTATTGCCAACAGCCTTGTCTGAGAAGGAAACATCCTGTGTCTAAGAGCACTCTGACCCTTGACCACGCCTCTGGGGGAAAGATCTGCAGGACACACGTTTCTGCCTCAGGGATCTGGGAATGCGTGGCTTCTTAGGGTGCACAGGCTTGCAAGTTCCTGTGTTTTTCTATCTCTACTTCCTTGTCCTTTTTTTCTTTGTTCTCTCTGGTGATCTACTAAGCAAAACATCTGTTCCTTGTATGTTGGGTTCACAGGGGTTGCCCAAAGATGGGGACAGACCACCAAAGTGTAGTAAACCAGAAGCAAACGATTCCAGGAAAAAGTTAAAAAAAAAAAAAAAAAAACTCCATGGGGCACAAAAAGCTTATCAGCTAGCTGAGACCACAGTCAGAGATGGATTTGTAAGGTTGTGGCAAAGGACAGCTTCCGAATATCACCTTTTTTTTTAAAGTTTATTTATTCACATTTTATGTATGAGTGCTGTCTTAGGATTTCTTTTTTTTTTTTACATTTTTTATTGATATTTATTGAGCTCTACATTTTTCGCTGATCCCTTCCCTGTCTCTCCCCTCCCCTCTACAATCCTCCCCAAGGTCCCCATGCTTCCAATTTACTCAGGAGATCTTGTCTTTTTCTACTTTCTACTTCCCATGTAGATTAGATCTATGTAAGTCTCTCTTAGTCTCTGCATTGTTGTCTAAGTTCTCTGGGATTGTGGTTTGTAGGCTGGCTTTCTTTGCTTTATGTTTAAAAACCACCTATGAGTGAGTACATGTGATAATTGTCTTTCTGGGTCTGGGTTACCTCACTCAAAATAATGTTTTTTAGTTCCATCCATTTTCCTGCAAAATTCAAGCTGTCGTTATTTTTTCTGCTGTGTAGTACTCCTTGTCCATTCTTCATTTGAGGGACATTTAGGTTGTTTCCACATTCTGGCTATGACAAACAAAGCCGTTATGAACATAGTTGAGCACATGTCCTTGTGGCACGATTGAGCATCCTTTGGATATATACCCAAAAGTGGTATTGCTGGGTCTTGAGGAAGGTTGTTTCCTAATTTTCTGAGAAATCACCACACTGACCTCCAAAGGGGTTGTACCAGCTTGCATTCCCACCAGCAATGCAGAAGTGTTCCCTTTTCCCCACAACCTCTCCAGCATAAGTTGTCATCAGTGTTTTTGATTTTGGCCACCGAATCTCACCTTTTTATAGTAGGGAGCGCCAAGTATTAGGTCTGAACAAAGGAATTTTTACAATCTCAAGGTAAAACTCAGGTACAAACTGCTCTTCTTTGCAATTTCCATTAAGAGTTTTTCAGTTAAACTAGTGGTTTGTACTTAATCTATTGTCTTCCCTGGTATTCCCAGGTGGTGTTTACTGAAGCGCTGTGCTCTCCCCTTTGATGCTGCCGGTTTCACGGAGCAGGGGTAATGCATAACCCAGAGGTCATGTATATCCATCTCCTTTAAGTTAATCCATCCATCGTTAATCACGGATGGCCCGAATGTTATCTAAAAGCTGACCCTCAGATTGTGGTGCCACCCTAAATTTGCAGAGGGCCACTTCAGTCTCGCAAATAGAGCTATGGGTTGTAAAGCAGAGTAGCCCAATGTTAATAGTTAATCCTTGAGCTACTGAGAAAGCTGCTGACAGCCTGTTCTCATTCTCCTAGGCTTACAACTTTATATTTCTTTATTTCTACTTTCTTACTTCTGGAATCTACATTTTTATATTCTTATTCTTGGACTCTTCAGTAAACATGGTTTAATGACTTCCTTTCTTTTTTTGCATTATGATTATCTTTGCATGACTCACTATAAGAGGCACTCTGGCCCTCTAGAGCTCCGTGTATGCCCTCTGGGTCCCCAGCCTCCTCTGGGAAGATTCACATTGCTCCTCTGAGCCTTATTTCATGGAATCAACTCCAGTACCTATGGCAGTGAGTCTGCTGTGAACTATGGAATCCATGATAGGCTTGCTTTTATATGTGTTTTGGTATTTCTATCTTGCTTTCAATAAACTTCCTTTGTATTGTATATTTAGTGTTTCAATATGATGATGGAGATTCTTTTTTGGGGGAGGAGGTCTTGACTGTTTGGTGTTCTGAAGGTCTTTTGTATTAGTCCTTTCCTCTAACTCTGAGTAATTTTGTCATGATTCTTTTGAACATGTTTTCAGTGCCCTGAGAACAAGATTCTCCTCCTTCTTCTATCTAGTCCTTTCACAGTGTTTTGTGTATCTTGGAATTCCTACTCATACCGCCTTAGTTAAATCTTTGCCCTTGTTGGATCTAAGGCTTCCCACAGAGCTTTTGGGGGCTTGTAGCATGTCTTAGTTTGCTGTCTGCTGCTATGATAAGGACAGTGACTGAAAGCAGGTTGTGAAGGGAAGGGGTTGTGTGCTTGCTTACAGGTTACAGTTCAGCACGAACGGGAGTCAGGGAAGAACGGAAGCAGGGGCTGTGGTGGAACGCTGCCTTTTGGTTTGTTCTCCAGAGCTTCCTCGGCCTGCTTTCTTTCCTTGCTGTTCCTTCCTTCCTTCCATTTTGTTTTGTTTTGTTTTGTTTTTTGAGACAGGGTTCTGTGTAGCATTGGCTGTCCTGGAACTCACTCTGTAGACCAGGTCGGTGTCAAATTCAGCAATCTACCTGCCTCTGCTTCCCGAATGCTGGACTTAAAGGTGTGTGCCACCACTGCCCTGCTCAGCCAGCTTTCTTGCACAATTCACAGCTACCTGCTCCGGTAGTGACATGGCCCCCAGCCGGCTGGATTCTGCCACGACAATCATTAATCCAGAGAATGCCAGGCAGATCTGATAGTTTTTCAATTGAAGTTCCTCTTCCCAGATGACCCCAGCTTGTACAAAGTTGACAAAAACTGACTAGCTAATATTTATTTAATTTTCTTCACAGAGCTTTTTATTTTACTTATGTATTTACTTCCAGCATTTCAGTTTTTTTCAGTATTTCTTTTTATTGAATTCACATTTGATAACTTGTTCCACTTTATTTTGATAATTTGTGTTTCCAATCAGGAGCTTATTTTCCTTAAAGTGTGTGTGTGTGCGCGCAGCATAGCATGTGGAAGCCAGAGTGTAACTTCCAAGAATCCGTACTATGTGGGATCCATGGATTCAGCGCAGGTCATCAGGCTTGCACAACAAATGCCTTTATGTGCCGAACCACGCTGGACCCACGGGAGTCTAATTTTTCTTCAATTTCTTTTCTAAGTGCGTGCTCAAAGAGTCCCATTACTGGGCACTGCTACTGTAGGATTAGTCAGTTTCGGATGAGTCATGTTGCTTTTTTTTTTATGTTTATTATGCAACTGCATTGGTGTTTATCAGGGGTTATTTTGTTGCTTTTTAAAAAAATCAGCTGTATCCTTTCAGCTGAGAGGGTCTTAGAAGGAGTAGAAATTCAGCAATCAGTTCCTCAGGCCAGCAGCTCAGGGTGCCTGTATCGCCTGGACATTTTTCTCTGGGTGGAACGGTGAGTGTGAGAGCGGTCACAGCTGGAGTCCCCCACTGTGCGTGTACACCAGCTAATTAACGGCAATAGCCCACGTGGTTTCCATAACGACTGGAGGATAAACAACTAAGGATAATACAGAGTATAGTGGTATTTTAATTAATAATATTAGGTGGGTGAGGATGGGATAGATATTAGATTGATTTTTGTTTTTCAAAACAGTTTCTCTGTGTTGTCCTGGAACTTGCTATTATAGACTAGGCTGGCCTTGAACTCACAGAGATTCACCCGCCTTTGCCTCCTGAGTCTTTTGTTTAAAGGCCAGATTGATTTTTGAAAAGGAAAAAAAATCAACAACAACAACAAAAAAAAAAATGAGGAAGTAAGGTATAGGGAGTATGGGATGCTGTTAGAATCCACAGATTCTAGGGACTGTTAAAGCCATAGAAAATTACAATTAAAAAGTAAAAGCAATGAAAGGGAAAGGCTGGAAGAGGAAAAGACATAGAAATAAGAAAGTATATGAAATATGGATGAAAAGCACAGTAAAACACTCAGGAGGCGGAGGCAGGCAGATCCCGTGAGTGGGAGGCCAGCCTGGTCAACATAACAAGATCCAGGATAGCCCGGCTATGTGAAGAGACCCTGTCGGGGGGGAAAATGTTTAGTAAAGAATGCCTTAGAGGATACCGAGTGGAGAAACATACAGAACAATCTTAAAATCTAACTGAGCGATATACACAGTAAAGAAAAACCATCATGACACATATATGCAAGAGTGGAGATTAAATAACAGAAAGAAATAAGAAGCATACTTAGGAAGTGAATCGCTGGCGCATCTGCACGGGGTCAAGAGATGGCCTTCTTGAATTCCTCTGGTTCTGACAGAGGTCATTCAGTGTGGTGTGGGGGAGAGCCGCGTGGGAGCCATACTCCTCCGGAGGTCTCTTCTGTCCCTGCAGGTCCAGGGTATGCGAGGAGAAGCAGCCTGGCCCCTAACATTTCTTCTTCTTTTTGAAGCTCACACACAATTTTATTAGAGTTTAAAAGAAAAACCGCAGAACAGGCAAACCATAAATATCAGAAGCTGCCCAGAGGAGGGAGATGGAGGAGACGAAGCCAGAAAGCTATGGCCTTAGGGTTATTCATAGAGGTTTGGTGAGCAGGAAGCCACATCACAGAAAGCAGCAAAGAGTGGGGTTGTGGGGCTTTAGAGCCAAAGTGAGGGAGTTCAAAGTGTTAGGGAGAGCATGCTTATAAGAGAGAGAGAAAAGGAAAGGTCAAGCTAACAAAGCTGCATGGCTGTGGGTCTGTAAGCACCCCCAAGAGGGCTGGGATTCTGAGAGACACACGTATAATATCTCATGAAAGGGGTCACTCCTCCTGCGGTGGTTTGAATGAAAAGGGCCCCATCATCTCCTATGTTTGAAGCTTGGCCTCCAGCTGGTGGACCCGGTAAGTCTCAGGAGGTGTGGCTCTGTTGGAAGAGGTTTCAAAGCCACACCATTCCTCAGCTCTCTCTCTGCTGTGGTTGTGTTCTGATGTGACCTTTCAGCTGCTGCTCCAGCCCCATGCCTACCCGCTCACTGCCTTCATCCTCACCATCTTGGTCATGGGCTCACTCTCTTTGATTTTGTTTTTTGAGACAGGGTTTTTCTGTGTATCAGTCCTGGCTGTCCTGGAACTCCCTTTATAGACCATACCACCTGGGCTCGAACTCACTGAGACCCGCCTGCCTCTGCCTCCCGAGTGCTGGGATTAAAGGCGTGCGCCACCGCCGCCCAGCTTACCCTCTGACATTTGAAGCAAAGCCCCAGTTAAATGTTTCCTTTTCTAAGCTGGCTTGGTCATAGTGTTTCATGACAATAGAAAAGTAATGAAGACACCTCCCATTTCTTTGGCATGGCTTTAAGTGAACCTGCCTTCCTGAAGGATTGCACCTTGGTCAGGTAACTTATTCAATTGAATTAACTTTTCCTTTTTTTTTCCCTTTTGTTTTATATTGAGACAAGGTCTCTCTGCATAGCCCTGGCTACCCTGGAACTCACTCTGTAGATCAGGTTGGTCTCGAACTCAGAGATTTGCTTGTCTCTGCCTCTCAAGAGCTGGCATGTGCCACCAGGCAGTGGTGGCCTTAAATCCCAGCACTCGGGAGGCAGAGGCAGGTGGATTTCAATGAGTTCGAGCCTGCCTGGTCTACAAGAGCTAGTTCTAGGACAGGCTCCACAGTTATAGAAAAAGTCTGTCTCAAAAAAAAAAAAAAAAAGGCATGTGCCATCATGCTGGCTATAATGAACTCTTAGGAAAGGAGGCAGTGGCATGTCTCCACTCAGAAAGAGATTCCAACCATTTGGCTAGTAAGTTATAGCATTCCCTTGATGGACCTTCAATGTAACCGTACATTCCTCCCCTCTGAAGAGGTAACTCTAGCATCACTATGGGATGGGATGAAATTGGGAAATAAATATACACCCACCATCCCCACAGTTTCCACCGCTTCCTTCCAGACAGCATGACTTGTCCAGAGGACTCAGACGCGGGCTCTGATTCTCGGCCCTCCCACATGCTTTCCCACAGCGGTCTCCGCCAGCTTCCTACATTCCCACGGCCAGGTCTCGAAGAGCCCACAGGTCATCAGATGGACCTCGGGGGGCATTCACTGCCTCTGAAATGCACCGGGGTTCTGCACCAGGCTCTGGAGCATTTGTGCCACTCTGCCCAGTGAGTGCAACTTGGGACGATCCCCCGGTTTTGGTTTACTTGGCTGTGAGCTAACCGTGCAACCCCGGCAGGTTGATGCTAATCTCACTTGTCAGCTTGTGGAGCATTGTTTATCTTGGCTGAGATGGGAAGACCCACCCACGTGGGAGGCACCATTCCCTTGGAAGTCTCGGAATGTTTAAAAAGAACAGAACGTGGAGCCAAATACAGGTACTCATGATCTCTGCTTCCTGATTGTGGCCATGATGAGACCAGTTTTTTCCGCCGTAGTGGACAGTGACCTGAGTCAACTCTGAAGATGCTTTTGTCAAGATATTTTACAGTGCAAGGTAAACAACTAAAAACATTTACACAGACAAGAGGCGTTGCCGTTGCTGTCATAAACCTGACCTTTGGAAGTGGGGAAGTGTAGGAGAGTTTGAGACTTTGGGCCAGAGAAGCTCTGGAACGCTGTGAGCAGAGCTTAGTGAGCCATTCCGGTGGGAGCTTGGGGGGCGAGGATGGCATCTTTGGACCGTGGAAGCTCAGTTCGCGGAGTCTCAGAGGTGGACATGGACTCGACCAGGGGCCTGTCGTGTGATGATAGTTTCTCCTAGAATCTGGTTCCCACACCCTGAGAGTTAGAGTGAGGGATGTAAGGGTGATGAATTCATTTGTTAGGAAGACAGGCGAGTATCTGAGCTGTTCAGAGAAAGCAATGTAACTGGTAAAGTCAGCACCGCTGAAAAGAAGTCTCTGCACTGTGCAGGCAGTAACAGAGCTGTTTTGGGTAATCCCCGTCTATCTTGTCGAGATCCAGATTTATTTGAAAGTGAATGAATTGAAAGGGTTCCTGGCTTCTCGAAAGCGATAGCCTAGGGAAGTGCTCCAGGGCCAGCATGGGAAGCTCACACAGCTGTGGTCCAGGGGGGCGTGGCTGAGGCTTGAGCCCACAGCAGGATTCTGCTTCATTGACCTGATGGTACTGGCTTTTCAGTTATGAAAGCAGAGGCAGGCCGGGCAATGGTGGTGCACGCCTTTAATCCCAGCACTTGGGAGGCAGAGGCAGGCGGATCTCTGTGAGTTCAAGACCAGCCTGGTCTACAGAGCTAGTTCCAGGACAGGCTCCAAAGCCACAGAGAAACCCTGTCTCGAAAAACCAAAAAAAAAAAAAAAAAAAAAAAGAAAAGAAAAGAAAGCAGAGGCAGGCAAATCTCTGAGTTAGAGGCCACCCTTGTCTACACAGTGATCTCCATGTTTACACTTTAGCTGGTGGTTCTTTGCTAAGCTCTATTTTCCCAGTTTGGAAAGAGAATGTCTACGCTGTGCCATTGTATGTTGCAATTATATAACTTGTTTTGGGCTTTATAGAATTTAACAGTTAAGAGGTTGCCTTGAGTCGGGTAGTGGTGGCACACACCTTTAATCCTAGTACTTGGGAGGCAGAGGCAGGAAGATCTCCGTTAGTTCAAGACCAGCCTGGTCTATAAAGCTAGTTCCAGGACAGCCACAGCTGTTACAACACAGAAACCCTATCTTGAAGCCCTCCACACACCCAAAAAAGGTTGCCTTGAATCTCAGATGAGATGTGAGCTGTGGACTTTTCACTGTTAAAGCTGTTAGAGTCTATGGGGACTTTTGTACCTTGCACTATGAGATGAACGAGGACAAAGAGAAAGGCTATGATTTAAGTAATGTGCTTTGGTGTTGAGTTGCCAAGGGATGGGATTTGGATAGTCAGCTGATGAGACCTAGGATCGCTGAACAGACTGGCCGTGAATATGCTTGTGGGGGACTGTCTTGAGTAGGTCGGGGTGGGAAGACCCACTGTGCGTGGGGATCCAGGAGTGTACAGAAAGGGGAAAGTGAGGGATGCAGAGGCAGGCGGATCTCTGTGAGTTCGAGACCAGCCTGGTCTACAAGAGCTAGTTCCAGGACAGGCTCCAAAACCACAGAGAAACCCTGTCTTGAAAAAAAGAAAAAGAAAAGAAAAGGAAAAAAGAAAGGGGAAAGTGAGCCAAGCACAGGTGTTCATTGCTCTGGGTTTCCTGACTGAGGATGTCAGGTGACCAGCTGCTTCACGTTCCTGTACTACTTCCACGTCATGAGGGACTGTATCACTGAACTATGGTCCAAAATAAACCACGTCACCCTTAAGCTGCTTCCGCTAGGGAATCTGTCACAGTGTCAGAGTGACTAACACGGCAGGCTGTGCACAGCACGCTACCCTGCACTAGGGTCTTTATTACAGCGGGACAGGCTCTAAGGGAGGTGGAGATGGAGGCGGGGGAGGCTGATAAGAAGGACTGGAGGAAGGAGGTGAGACGGAGTGAGAGGGTGAAGACGGGCTGGCTAGGACAGCTTGCCCCTGTCGGAATTGTCCTTCCGTGGAGGACACAGGGCTGGTGAAGCTCAGGAAGATGTCCTCCAGAGAGACCTGGCTGATGGAATAGTCTTCCAACATATAATCCTTCTTGGCTTGTTCCATAATGCCAAACACCTGCAGCAGAGGAAGCCAGTTGCTGCAGATAAGTCCACCCGTAGGTGATGGGGTGGCCACAGGGACAGGTGAAGTGCAGAGACAGCCATCCCCTGGGAGCTGTGACAAGGCACAGAGTGCTGGTCTCAGGAAGCTGCTACAGAGTACCTCCAAAGGAGTCAGGCCTGTGGGAATGGTGGCAGGAAGCGGTGTCCCACTGGGTCTGTGGCCTGCTATGTGGCACTGGGCATGTAGCTCCTCTCTAGGCCTGCTCCCTGCTCCCTGAAAGCTGGGGGGGGGGGGAGAGCTGACTTCTGAGGCTCCTTCCAGCTCAACCTTATGCCTCATGACTTGCACACAAACATTTCCAGTGTTGGCAGAGGACACATGAATGCCACTTCTAGAGAGCAGGAGAAATAAGAGGTGCACTCACCTTTGCCCAAGTGAGGCCGTGGCCAGGGAGGTAGTACTGGACCATACCTTCATGCTTGTCTTCCAGACTGCTGCCTGCACAAAAGAGAGACTGCTTCTGTGAGGGCTGGACTGGAGGGCTAGAAAGGGCAGCCCGAGTGTGACAGCTAACAGGTCCAGGCAGGGTGTCCAGCACCATCACACACCTGGGAAGGTCAGCTCCACAAACGCCTTGAACTCCTCCAGGACTTCGTGCTTCCCTTCACTCCGCACCTTGGCCTGCAGGGAGTAGCCACTGCCAAACTTGCTCTTGAGGTGCTGTGGGCTGCCCAGGCACTTGAACTGGCCCTGAACCATGATGGCCAGCCGGGTACATAAGGCTTCACACTCCTCCATACTGGGGAAAGGGAGAGAGCCTGAGACAGCGCTGGAGGAGGCCGATGCCCACCCTGGATGTCAAAGGCTTGTGCAGACAGGAGGGCATCTGTGCCTAGATCAGGCCATTCCCGATTCCCCACGCTGACTGTACCCACATGCAGAGCCTGGGAAATGTCCTGGCAGAGCCTGCGCGGCTGCTGCCGTATCTTCTGTTCACCTGGGCCCACCCCAGCCACCTGTTCTGGCTCTGCCCCGACCCACAGATGCAACTCTACCTGTGGGAGGTGATGACAATGGCCTTGCCAGACTCACGGGCCCGGGCCACAGTGTCCCAGAGTAGGCGTCGGGCCACAGGGTCCATGCCGGTGGACGGCTCATCCAGGAGGATGACCGCAGGCTCTCCAATGAGGGCGATGCCGGTGCTCAGCATGCGCTTGTTGCCACCACTGGGTGTGGATGGGATAAGGTGGGGACATGGAGAATGGTGATTGTGGCCTCCGGCGTTGAAGCCCACTTGTTCAGCCCCCGACTCTTTCCTTCTCTGAGGTGATGCCTACTCTGGTGCGGCCTCACTCAGGTTGAATCGTGACTTGGTTTGCTCACTAAAGGTCTGAATGGACCTAGATGTCCAGGTTGAAGGGTTGAGACCCTTCAAAGGTCTCTATGAGTACTGGGGGTAGGGCACCACCCATCTGAGAGTAAGGGTGTAAGACCATTTTAGTTAGCTGTTTTTCTTGAGATGCTTACTATGTAGTCCCAGCTGGCCTTGGCTTCTCATCCTCCTGACTCGGCCTTTCAAGAAGCATGGGACTATAGATGCACACCACTATACTGGCTTTGCTTATTTTTTTTCTTAATTTATAAAATTTATGTATATGTGTGTGTGCCTGCATGCAGGTACCCATGACAGCCAGAGGGCATCAGATTCTCTAGAACTGGAGTTCCAAGCAGTTTTGAGCTGCTTTATGGGTGCTGGAGAACTAAACCCGGGTCCCCTGCAAGAGCAGGAAGCACTCTCAAGTGCTGAGCCATCCTTCCCGGCCCTCCCCACATTAAACTCACATAGCATTCACTGTGTGCAAAACTCTAGTCTAAACTTTTCTTTCTTTCTTTATTTTTTCTGACTTTTCAAGACAGGGTTTCTCTGTGTAGCCTCAGCTGTCCTGGAACTCTCTATGTAGAGCAAACTGGCGAAAACTGACAGAAATCCACCTGCCTTTGCCTCCTGAGTGCTGGGATTAAAGGTGTGAGTCACCATCACCTGGCCTCTAGACTTTTTAAATGTAAATTTATTTGATCCTCTAAATATGGAAGGAAATATAAAAAGCTGCCAAAGACTCAAGCCAACAGACCGGGGGAAGGGGCAGGGACTCTTTATTGGACACCTGGATTCACTGCCAGTCAGCAGCATCTCGCCACTCTCCAGTTCCAAACCTGGGGTACTGCTGGACACCTGCCTACAGGGGCACAGTGTGTAGTGTGAGGAGAGCCTGTGGATTTGGACAGTTAGTGCCCCCTCCCCACTTTTTGAGACAGGGTTTCTCTATAGCTTTGGACCCTGTCCTGGAACTAGCTCTTGTAGACCAGGCTGGCCTCGAACTCACAGCAATCCGCCTGCCTCTGCCTCCCGAGTGCTGGGGTTAAAGGTGTGTATTACCACCACCTGGCTTTTTGTTTTGTTTTTGTTTTCTTGCCCGCCTATTTTCAACTATTTTACAGTATGTAATTTATCTTTTAAAGTTTGTAAAAATGTGAGGCTGGAGAGATGGCTCAGCGGTTAAGAGCATTGCCTGCTCTTCCAAAGGTCCTGAGTTCAATTCCAAGCAACCACATGGTGGCTCACAACCATCTGTAATGAGGTCTGGTGCCCTCTTCTGGCCTGCAGGCATACATGCAGACAGAACACTATCTATAATAAATAAATACATAATAAATGAATAAATATTAAAAAAGTAAATCAATCTTTTGCCTTGCTTTGATTAATCTGAGTTAGGATTCTGTTACTGGCAACAGTGATAAACCACCTCGGACTTCTTGGGAGACATATCAGGATGAGGTAACTATGGGTCTAATATGAAAACCTACCCAATAGGAAGCTTGCCATGAACAAACAGACATAAAGATCTGCCCATCTAGCTGTTATAATCACACTTGATAACATATACCTGTTCTCAGCACAAAAAACTGCCTCTGGCTTGGGATAGAAGCCAGCTTCCCTTCACCCCATCTTCCGTGGCAAGGACTACACAGCTCCTCCATGCCTGAGCTGATGGGCTTAACCCTACACCCCAGCGCTGAGAACTGCGGTTATCTTGCAAATGGAGGTGGGAAGGATGAGGGAATCCCCAGATCTCACCTATAGGTCTTTACCAGCTTGTCTGCATACACGTGCAAGAGTAAGTCCTCAAGGATCTGGTCTACACAGACTTTAATGTGGCATTCAGGGATGCCCCGGATACGGGCATACATGACAAGTATCTCTCTTCCTGTCATGAAGTTTAGCAGGGCATCAAATTCAGGACAGTGACCAATATACTGGCGCACCTGAGGGAGGGAGACACATCAGAGTGAAGCCTCTTGGGCCAGTTTCCTGTCTGCCAACCCAGCAGTTCTGGGACACCGCCTAGGGCTTGTCTACGTGAGGAACATTGCAGCATGAGGGAGCCAGGAGTGGGAGGATGGCAACGCTGGTAGTGTTGGTGAACAGGCTGCTAAAGAATGGAAGAGGAGGGCTGCGGCTTGGTTCCCTCCTCCTGCTCCACACGTACCAAAACCTGAAGCACTTAGTGCCCCTTATTTTAGGAGTCAGGAGAAGCATCTTGGTTTTTACTTTTCTTCCTTTTTAAGAAGTTACTACTACTACTACTACGTCTCCTCCTCCTTCTTCTTATATATGTAGAGGCGGAAATGGGTGCAAGAATGCCAAGGTTCATAACTGGAGACCAGAGGACAATTTTGTGCTTGGTTCTCTCCTCATACCTTCAGATGGGTTTCAGAGATGGAGCTCGGGCGTTTGCAGTGTGCCTGCACTCACTGAACCATCTCATTGGCCCTCACGTTAGAAATATTTTCTATTAGACATGTAATCTATAAGTAGATTTCCTTCATGAAGCATTTACATAAAGAGCCCTGGTGTCTCCACCAGGGCCTGCGGTCTGACTGGAATGTATGTATCCTCCAGACTTCTGTGCAGGGTTCCACAGACATGCTCTCCTACAACAGACTGGATGAAGTTTGTCAATGGCACCATCCCATATTTACTGTTGCCTAATGTGCCTTTCTAACTGAATATTATGTTCTATAGATCCCCATACAACCCTGCTCCCAACTCAGGTTAGCCGCTATATACCCAGAGAAGGTTTTTAAATTTTTTTTTTTAAATTAGTAAAATTTGTTCTTTGATTACATTTTAAGATCCTGTCTCAAAGCAAGACGAAAGAGTTACTAAAAGAGTCTGAGAAAGAGTTGTTAGGGACAGAGATGAACAAAGAGGGGGAACCTGTGGGATAAGCAGAAGAAGTTGGAAAAGCCAGAACTACCAGATTCTACAGAGAAACAGGGAAGATACAGACTAGGGTGACTGTAGTAGAAATGGGCTAAGAGAACACATCTGAGGAGCCTCAGTGGTGGGAGCCTCCACTGACCATGGCTGCCAACTGGGTAACCTGGATGGTACCTTAAATGACAGGAGGATGTGTGTTCCCTCATCCCTATGGTTCCTGTGGGCATATGAGAGCTAGTGCTATATCTGACCAAGAGTTCAGAGAAGCATCTAAGGGTGCATTTAGATTCAGGGGATTACTTTTTAGAGATCAAGCTCCAAGCTTCATGACCCTGAATCCAGTCACCGATATTGGTTGTGCACCATACCCACCTTTGCCAGGTCAGACTTGACGTTGCAACCCTTGACAAAGACATCCCCTGAAGTGATGGGCTGCTCTCCAGTCAGCATGTTGAAAATGGAAGTCTTCCCAGCTCCATTGAGGCCAAGAAGGCCAAAGCATTCTTTTTCTTCAACGGTGAAGGACACCTTGTTCACAGCCAGCAGAGGTACCTTCCCTTTATAGACCTGAGAGACACGAGGCAGAGATGAAGAGAGGAGGTCAGCAGCCATTGCACACTGTCTCGCAGGTCTGAGAGCTGCCTCTTAGGACCCAAGCTCAGACTACTTTCTCCTTCCGGCCACTACCCAGAAAGTTCCCTTTCTTCCGACAGCCCCTGCTCATTGTCAGCTTGGTTCACCATTTCTCTCTGTCTCTGAGCAAATAAAACCCTTTGATGTTGCTTAAGGGTTATTTTTTTGTTTGGTTTGTTTTTTTGTTTGTTTTTGTTTTTCAAAACAGGGTTTCTCTGTGTAGCCCTCGCTGTTCTGGAACTCACCCTGTCAACCAGGCTGGCTTCAAATTTAGAGATCCACCTGCCTCTGTCTCCACAGTGTAGGCAGAGTTTTTGTTGTTCGGGATCGCAAGCAGCTCGCTTCTAAAATAACCACTCAAGGACTTAATATTATTTATAAATGCTCAGCAGATAGCTTAGGCTTATTACTAACTAGCCCTTAAAACTCAAATTAACCCATTCTATTAACCTATGTGCGGTGCCGAGGCTTGTTGTGGCTTTTCCCTCTCCTTCATGTCCTGCTTCATTTTTGTCTGGTGACTCTTCTGACTCTGTCCTTCCCAGTGTTCTCTCTGTCCTGAAAATCCCATCTAGTCATTGGCCAATCATCGTTCTTATTTTATTAACAATGAGAGCAATAAATATTTGCAGTGTGCAAAGATTGTTCCACAGCACCCCAGTACTGGAATCAAAAGCATGTTGGGCTGGTTTTTTTTTTAAAGATTTATTTATTGTGTATACAATATTCTGCCTGCATATATGCTAGCAGGCCAGAAGAGGGCACCAGATCTCATTACAGATGGTTGTGAGCCACCCCCGTGGTTGCTGGGGATTGAACTCAGGACCTCGGGAAGAGCAACCAGTGCCCTTAACTGCTGAGCCATCTCTCCAGGTCCCTATTTTTTTGTGTTTTAATCACTAGACACAGAAGGAAAACAACATGATTGACAAACCTGGGGTGGGGGAATCCTATAAAATACCCAGATGTTTGAAAGGTGCCTTTGAAATTCTTCCCAGGAATCGCATAAGTGAGGGAGGCTCTATTAGTTTCCAGAGCCCTTGCCCACCTGGCACCTCCACAGTTGTTATGTGGATACAGGAAAGGTCAAGCCTATTTCATCTCTCCTTCTATTCTTTCTCAAGCTTTTAGCAAGCATGGCTCTCATTCCTTACTATCTCAGGCCCCCCCTTTATCCAGGAGACCACAGAAGAGACAACAAAGCTACAACGATCTCTGTCTCTGAGTACAAAATGAACTCAGGTGTGTTTCATTCTCAGACAGAGAAACCTAAGTCTGTCTTCCCTGGAAGCCTGTCTGCCCAGCAGAAGACTGATTCTGTGTGTAAAATGCCCACAAGAAAAGTATCCTTGGCTTTTTAAAGCCAACTGTAAGAACCAGGCATGACGTATGCTTGTAACCAGAGTATGCAGGAGGCAGAGGTAGGTCTACGTAGGCCGTATAGCAGGATCCTGTCCCAAATCAAACAGACAAAAAGATAAAAGACAAAAAAAAAAAAAAAAAAAAAAAAAAAAAAAAAAAAAAAAAAAAAAAAAAAAAAAAAAAAAACAGATAAAGGAGCAAAGACAAATCTAGCTTTACCTTTGACACTTCTTTAACAATAAGTGGATTTTTCTTTAGTAATGTTTCAAAATAAAACTTGATGGTTTCTGCCTCATCTAGTATATCTCCATCTTCATCTTCCGGCTCTGTTACATCGAGGAATATTCCCTGTGTTTCCAAGACAAGGGTGGACATGTAACTGGTTTCCATTGACAGGGGTAGGAGGTAGAGCTTGGCTGGCGTCAAGGAACCGGGCCTCTGTGGTGCACCCTGAAGGTACTGCATCCGTGGTGAGGTAGGCACACAAATCACAAACCATCAGCTTTCGGAAGAACCAACGTAAAGCCCAGGAAAGGGAAGATGAACAAAAGCCCACCCCTCCAGTGTCCTCTAGAGGATGCTGGTTCCACGAGCAAACACAACAGACCTTTCTTTAGCTGACTGTGGAGAAGGTGTCTCACAAGGTGTTCTAGCAAGCCAGGGGCTTGTTCCTGTTCAGCCGAGAAGCTGGCCTTTAAAACACCCCAGGTGGCCATATATGGACCAGGGTCTCAGGGGCTGAGTCAGGTTCTTCTCTTCCTCTGAAGGTCCCTGGACATGGGCTGTCACCTCTCTGCCCTGGGATCCCTCTGATATATGAAGGTAGCTAAAGAACCCAGGAAGGAAGCTCTGGAGCGGTGGTTCTACTTGTGGGTTCTACCCCTTTGAGGGTAGAGCAGCTCTTTCATAGGGGTCGCATATCCGATATCCTGCATATCAGACATTTACATTACCATTCGTGACAGTAGCAAAATGACAGTTCTGAAATAGCAATGAAGATAATTGTATGGTTGGGGTCACACAACACGAGGAACTGTGTAGTAAAGGGTCGCAGCGTTAGGAAGGCTGTGGACCACTGCCTTAGAGCCAGGCCTTGACCTGTTTTACATGACTCTCACCTCTATTTACTCACCAATTCTTCCTTCCTAACAAAGCCAGAAAGCCTGGATCTCAGTTTGCAGAATGCATTGGCTTCAATGAGGAAAAGCAGGATGATGTACACAGGTCCCAGGACAGCCAGAGCAGTCAGGTACTTCCCTATCCCCAGAGACTCCCAGGCATAGATGTTCCGCTGGATCACATAGCCTTCGTCTAATAGGAAACAAGCAGGGGTTAGTTCCCCCTTCTGGAGATTTTCAAAGGTATTCCTCAGCTTTATGTATGGCAGGTAAATCCCCACAGTGACGAGTGTTACTAAAAGAAGCATCACTAGCCGGGCGGTGGTGGCGCACGCCTTTAATCCCAGCACTCGGGAGGCAGAGGCAGGCGGATCTCTGTGAGTTCGAGGCCAGCCTGGTCTACAAGAGCTAGTGCCAGGACAGGCTCCAAAGCTACAGAGAAACCCTGTCTCGNNNAACCCAATCTTAAAAAAAAAAAAAAAAAAAAAAAAAAAAAAAAAAGAAGCATCACTGTTACCAACGCCATCACTACATCCAGCAAATAGTAAGCAAAAATACTTTTCCTTGCTTTAACCCAGGGCTCTATAAAAACAGTGCGGTTAGCTGAGTGCGACAGAGCACACCTGTAACCACACCTGTAACCACAGTACTCAGGAGTCTAAGGTGGGCAGATGGCCATAAACATGAGACTGGTCTGGACTACTTAGCAGCTCCAGGGAGTCCTGTAATATACGTGAGAGACTGTCTTAAAAACAACAACAAAACAGTTCCAAGAACTTGTGACTCAGGAGGGTCATGAACCCTAGGGGAAAACCTACTGCTCTTTTGCTAAATGCATGTAGCAGTCAAATGACTCCTGATGACATATTGTTATACACATTAATCAACACATTGCTCAACCCTCACCAGAGAAGGTTCTTTTTGCAAGTAGACAATAACTAGCAGAGAAGCCTATTACAGCCTCTGTAGAAAATAAAAGACTTTGGAAGGCTCTGCCCTAACTGGGAAGCCTATACTACACCCTTCTCAAGGCTCAGTGATCCATGCAAAACAAGGGGCGGAAAGATCTTAAGAGCTAGAGGTGGTCACACAATGGGGACAGCACACACAAGATCTTCAGAACTTCAAGCCAGAAAAACTCCCAACCCAGCCATGGAAAAGTGGGCACGGAGTTCCAGCCCTAACCGGTAACTGCTGGGAGAAGGAAAGTGAGTTCTTCCGTAGAGCGGCACCGGTCAGGGCAGGCTTCCTGCTCAGGTGTGGTCAGCACAAGCCCCAGCCCATGCTTATGTTGCTTTTAGAGAGGAGGAACTTGAAGTTGGATGGAGAAGAATATGGGGACGAGCTGGAAGGAGTTGGGGGAGGGGAAAGAATAAAACCAAACATTTCACGAAATTACGAAATTCTCAAAGAACAAACAAATCATTGTTTTGAAAAAGTGTAATAAGAGGCTTTCCTCAAGCTGTATTGTATAAATCTATGTAATTCTTGTCAATTAAAAAGTAAAAGGGGCCAGATGGTGGTGACACACACCTTTAATCTCAGCACTTGGGAGGCAGAGGCAGGTGGATCTCTATGAGTTTCAGGCCAGCCTGATCTATAGAGCTAGTTCCAGGACAGCTTGAACTGTTACACAGAGAAACCCTGTCTCAAAAAACAGAGAGAGAGAGAGAGAGAGAGAGAGAGAGAGAGAGAGAGAGAGAGAGAGAGAAAGGGAGGCTGGAGAGATGATGGCTCAGCTGTTAAAAGCACTGGCTTCTCTTTTAGGGGATCTGAGTTCAATTCTCAGCATCACTCCCCCACTCCAGCTTCAGGGGATCTGATCCCTTACACATACATGCATACACACATACATGCGGGTAAAGCACCAATACACATAAAATAAAATTTAAAAACCAAGTAAATAAAACAAATATAAAAAAGAAATAAAAGGGCTGGGCAGTGGTGGCACATGTCTTTAATCCTAGCACTCAGGAGGCAGAGGCAGGTGGATCTCAGTGAGTTCGAGGCCAGCCTGGTCTACAGAGTGAGTTCTGGACAGGCTCCAAAGCTACAGAGAAACCCTGTCTCAAAAAACCAAAACAAAAAAAAAATGTAACTCAACAGTAAAGCATGTTTCTTATATTTGAGATAAAAAACAACAACAACAATAATAAAAGACTTTTCCTTATTTTCAATCATGTAGAAGAATCTCAGGAGGAGACGTGGGGGTTAGCTCAGTGGGAAAGTACTTGTTTAGCATGCAGAAGACCTTAGGCGTTTCATCCAGTACTACAAACCAGACCAGACCAGCTCTGAAGGGTTCTTTTTTTTAATCTTATCTGTCTTAAATTTTTGTAACTATATTTGAAAATTATACAATAAATATGTGCTCACTGAGGAAAAATAAAAAGAATGAAATAGGCAATTAGAGTGCTTTTCATTTCCTTAAACATTGGGATGATTGCATAGTTTTGTACATAATTCTTTCATACTTTTATTTATATTTATTGTTCACTATTGGTGCTCCACCCCAGGGCATCATGCATGTTAGTCAAATCACTACCAAGTTTCAACCCACAAGTATTATCTTGATAGAATTATTTTCTGTAGATAGGTGTTTTGCCTGCCTGTGTGCCATGTCTGTATATCATCTTGCATTTTATTGGTGCCAAGAAAGCATTAGTCCCCCCTAAAATCAAAATTATAAATAGTTATTAGTCACTCTGTGAGTGCTGGGAATCGAACTCAGGGCTTCAGAAAGAGCAGGCAGTGCTCTTAACAGCTGAGTCACCTCTCTAGCCATTAATTTGTAAAGTTATGTTTATTTATTTTCTTATTTGTTAGTGCATGAGTGTGTGTGTGTATGTGTGTGTGTGTGTGCGTGCGTGCATAGGGCAGGGGGCAAATATGCTATACATGTTAGGAGGTTAGACAACTCGTGGGAGTTGGTACTCTCCTTCCAACCTGTGAGTCCCAGGAGTCAAACTTAGGTAATCAGGCTTGGCAGCAAGCACTGAGCCATCTCACGGGCCCAGATAATATCTGTTTTTTATTTTCTTTTTTTGTTTGTTTGTTTTTCAAGACAGGGTTTGTCTGTAGCTTTGGGGCCTGTCATGGAAATAGCTCTTGTAGGCCAGGCTGGCCTCGAACTCACAGAGATCTGCCTGCCTCTGCCTCCCAAGTGCTGGGATTAAAGGTGCGTGCCACCACCACCTAGCACTGGCCCAGATAGTATCTTTTAAAATGAATATGGAATAATACTATGCATTATCTTCTCCAATGTACTTGCTTCACTTAATATATAATGGACATTGACCACATAAGAATATACAGATAAGGGGGCTGGAGAGATGGCTCAGTGGTTAAGAGCACTGACTGCTCTTCCAGAGGACCAGGGATCAGTTCCCAGCACCCACATGACAGTTCACAACTGTCTGAAGATTCAGTTGCAGGGGATCTGACACCTTCACACCAATGTATATAAAATTAAAAGTTAAATAAGCCTTTTTTTTAAAAAAAAAAAAAGAATATACAGATAAAATCACTTTTGATACTTGTATCTTCCTTTTTTAAAAATTTTTTTTGGTTTTTCAAGACAGGGTTTCTCTGTAGCTTTGGAGCCTGTCCTGAAACTAGCTCTTGTAGACCAGGTTGGCCTGGAACTCACCAAGATCCACCTGCCTCTGCCTCCCGTGTGCTAGGATTAAAGGTGTGTGCCACCACCACATGGCTTATCATTTTCTATTGTATAGTGTACTACAATTTGTTAACTAGTCTCCTTTTGGTATACCTGTAGGTTACTGTCTTCCCCTAGCAAAGCACTGGTTCACATCAACACAAAAACCTACAGATTCTTTTGTTTGTTTGTTTGCTTGTCTTTTCGAAACAGGGTTTCTCTGTAGTTTTGGAGCCTGTCCTGGAACTCAGTCTGTAGACCAGGCTGGCCTCAGACTCACAGAGATCCACCTGCCTCTGCCTCCCGAGTGCTGGGATTAAAGACAGGCACCACCACTGCCTGGCTGAAAAAAACCTACTGATTCTTGAATCCCATACAAAATAGTCCTAGGTTCTGTATCTATGGGTTCATTCAATGAGAAACTGGGGGTGTCAAAACTTCTCAGAAAATAAGAACCATATCTGTACTAAACATCTATAGTTTTCTTCTTGTCATTATTCGTACATATAGTGTAACTGCTATTTACATAGCATCTATTTTCAAAGCAGTTACACTATATTAACTACTTTAGAGAAATTTAATCATAATTTAAAGTATGTGGGAACAGTCTGGGTATAGCTCAATGGCAGAACACTCGTCTAGTGTGCACAAGGCTCTGTGTTAGATCCTAAGCAGCACACACACACACACACATTCATGCACGGGGGCGGGGGGATGTGCAGATATGCATGGCTTATCTGCAAATACCATGTCATTTCATACAAAAGGTGAATGTTGCAATGAGTTACATCATGGTGGGGTGGCACAGGCTTGTAACTGGGTAAATCTCTGCAAGGTCAAGGGTAGCCTGGTCTAAATAGTAGTGAGTTCCTGGACAGCCAGGGATACATGGACTTTTGTCTCAAAAAAGACAAATCATCTGGGTAGTGGTTGTGCACACCGTTAATCTTAGCACTCAGGAGGCATATGCAAATGGATCTCCGTGAATTGGAGGTCAGCCTGGTCTACAGAGCGAGTTCCAGGACAGCCAGTGCTACACAGAGAAAGCCTGTATCAAAAAACAACCAAAAAATAAAATCATATTATGTAAATCGTATCAGTATTAAAATGTCATCAGCATTGGGAGTGGAGAGATGGCTCAGTGGTTAAGAGTGCTAGCTGTTCTTCCAGAGGTCCTGGGATCAATCCCAGCAACCACATGGCAGCTCACAACTTCCAGTTCCAGGAACATCCAACACCCTATGCAGACATATCTGCAGGCAAAACACCTAAGCACATGAAACAAAACTAAATAAAACTGTTATTGGCTAATTTCATTCATAATACTTACAAACATCATTGCACTTAATATCACTCAAGTTCCTAGCATCGCAAAACTTTTTTAGCTCAAAGTTATAGTACAAATTGGAAAAAGCCATCCCCAGGCAGTGTCCAGGAAGTACGAGGAACACATGATCCAAGGAGTCGGAGAGTTCCGCATAGCCAAGGTCTGCAGAGAGAACAGAAAGCACTGGTTTACCTGCATGAGTCAAAGTGCACACTTCGCCGTTCCTCCTAACCCACTTTAGTCCAGACCATCCTACTCCCAGGTCTCCAGCAGAAACCTGGCTTCCTCCTCTCCTGGCGCTGACTCCCTATCCCTTCAAACTCTAAGCCACGAGTACTTTGCTTTCCTTGGTTCCTGCAATCTGTTACTCCATATCCTTGTTCTTGCAGATGAGCCTGAAGAGCACATTGTGTCTGAGAACATCCAAGGGCATGGCTACAGGAGGGTTGTGGGAACAGAGCTGGAAGGGTTGGAGGTGAGCTCAGACAGACAGACAGCCAGCACCGACATGGCGGCTCACAGCATTTGAAGTCCAGTTCCGAGGAGTCTGACACAGCTTTCTGGCTGGGTTCCAGGCATGCAAGCAATGTACATACAGTCATTCAGGCAGACACTTATGCATATAAAATAATTTTTCTTAATTTTTATATGTATGAGTGTTTTGCCTGTGTGTATTTTTAGTACCTTGACCTCAGGAACCAGAGTTACAAATATTTGTGAACTATCATGTGGGTGCTGGGAGTAAAACCTGGGTTCTCTAGAAGAATAGCCAGTGTTCTTAACTGCTGACCCATCTCGCCAACCCCCCAAATAAAAATTACTTTTTTTTTTTTTTTTTTTTTTTTTTTTGGTTTNCCACTCAGCCACATCTTCGGTCTAGTCAGTTGTTCTTTTTTTTGTTTGTTTGTTTTGTTTTTTTTGGTTTTTCGAGACAGGGTTTCTCTGTGGCTTTGGAGCCTGTCCTGGAACTAGCTCTGTAGACCAGGCTGGTCTCGAACTCACAGAGATCCGCCTGCCTCTGCCTCCCGAGTGCTGGGATTAAAGGCGTGCGCCACCACCGCCCGGCTAAAAATTACTTTTAAAAATAAAGAAAGAAGAGGAAGTGAAGAAAACTCAGTCTGAAGTGAGGCACAAGGCGAATGAGCACTGTAGGGCTGGAAGGAAGTCAGCAGCTAAGAACCTCCTACTCTTCCTGGGGCTGGAGTTTGACTCCCTGGAACTGTGTCAGACAGTCCACAGTCACTTGTCAGCCTGGTTCCAGGGGATCCGATGCCCTTTTCTGACCTCCATGTGAACCCCCACGTCTGTGCACATTCACACAGAAAACCCAGACACATACCCATGATAATAAAATAAATCCTAATAAAAAGAGGTAACTTCCCAGGCATTTTGTCCACCCCGATCCAGACCTGGTAGTGCAAACATGACAATGTCAGTTTCAGGTGTAGGTTGTAAATCAACTCAGCCTTAGTTTCTTTCTTACCAGGAGCCCATCCTCCGATGCTGGCTCATTAATTGACTCATCTTTTTTTTTTGTTAAGTTAAAGAACACTACATTTCAGTGAAATGCATGGCTCACAGGTGAACAATGATCAGTAAATACGTAAGTTCGTATAAACCAGTAAGTACCCCTTCAAGATCAAGAACACTCTTCATCCTCAAAGTTCCCTGGCAGGTTGTCTGTCTAGTCAGCCCCTTCCCAATAACCCAGAGGCAGCCCCTTCCACTCTGTCTGTTCATGGATTTAACCCAAGATGTAGCAGACTCTTCTGCTCAATGTAGTCCATTCTTAAACTGAGCAATAATCTACTGAGTGATTTGATTGAACTGTTTGTCCATCCCCTGTGGAGATGTGTTTGGCACACTCCAGGTGGGAATCTTCAGCCTCTAGCACCTGTGAACATTTCCTCACGGGTCTTTGGTAGGTAGACACACATTTCTGAGTGTGTAACAACCAGGGTTGTTAGAGCAGAGATTTAGACAAGACCTAGATGTGATCTCACCTTTATCGCTTGTGACCGTGACAAGCACAGTGGGGCAGATGCTCAGGAAGATGAGCATTACCACCAGCTTAGCGCATGCATTACCGGGATTTTTGAAAGAGAAGCTGACTGTGTAGACGAAAGGGATGGTGGCCCAGCCATACAGCATCATGATCAAGACCACTGCCGTGGTGCCCTCGTGATGTGCAAACGCTTCCTCCTTGTACCATAAAAACACCAGCTTAAGAAACAGAAAATTTTGGAAAAGTCAGTGAGTGCCAGGAAGACAGTACTCTTTCTGCTTTAATTAATTTATGTATTTGTGCAGGTGGGGTGGAGTTGCTGCGTGTGTGCCAGGGATGTGTGGGTGGAGGACAGAGGACCACTCTCGAGTTGGTTCTTCCTGCCATCTTATATGATCTAGAGATTAAACTCAGGCCAGGAGGCCTGCGAGCAAACACTTTCACTCACCGAGCCCTCTCACAGGCCCGACATCTCAGGATTTAAAACAAGCGTTAACAGTCCTTCTCAGGCATTCGCTTGTGAACTAAAGCCGCCCTGAGTCTCAGTAACAGTGAAGCAAATAAAGGACCAAGAGATGCCGATAAAACACACGGAACAAAGCAGGGGATGACCCACTCTGCACGGGATAATCGGGGAACTCTCGGACTACTTGATTCAACTACATCTAAGTTCTTCACCCCTGTACTCTGGTTACCTACTTCTGAATCATACACACACATCTCCAAAACACTGTTTCTCATTGACTGGAGGCAGCAGTTCTGTGGGTGCTACATAAACACCCTAGCTCAAGGGAGCCCATTTCTGAAGATATTAAACCTAAATGAACTTGACCACAGTTGGTGGTGAGAGAGCTTTTGTATCTGCCTTTCTAGTCAGGACTGACTCCAAGTTCAACTTCCCAGCTGGTTCTGGTTCTGTATACCGGACTTTTAGGGGAGTCCCTGGCCCACTAGCGTGAGCCCAGCACCACCCAGTACTCACCACTAGCAGGAGAGTGGGGACAAGGAAAGAAAGGAGATCCCATAGCAGCGCCGAGAGCCAGAAAGCAGCTGCGCTGACGCCACTGATAAACTGGATGTGCTTAGACTTAGTGTTCTCCTCTGTGACGGTCAGGATAGAGAAAGAGCTCGACAGGAAAGCTATTCCGAAAAGAAAGTTGACGACAAGGTAATGTCCTTTAGGGCCCCTGTGAAAGACAGAACATGAGGCCACAGCTCAAGGAAACCTGTGAAGAGCAGCAAGAGTCCCTACAGATGGGAAAGCTTGAAGCTGGGGGAGGAAGCTAACGTACTGGTACAAGATACTCTCGGAGAGCTCTTTGGCAGTCTGCGGTTGAGGGTAGTTGGTTGTGGTAATGGAAGCATTGGCACCGGAAAGAAACTTGAAGAGAAAATTGTCCACCAGAGCCAGAGCCAGGCCAGGGGAATGGTATGCCTGGTTGTTGAACAGCACCTTCACCGTGCTGCGGTTATTCACGTCTTCAAAAGAAGCTGCCACCACATAGAGCTTATCAAAATCCTCAGGAGACGTTTTTGACTTTTTCAGTAGGAAGTCCTCTACAGGACCTAGAAGGGAGCCAAAGGTACACAAAGAATTGCTGAGAAAATATCACACCAGACCCCATGGCACACAGTGCATTCATCACGAGCCCCCACTCCCAACGCCTCCAGTCTTCTGTTCCTTCTGGGTACCCTACCACCAACCTCACATACATCCAAAAGCTAAAACCCTCCTGCCCTGTTCTATACGAATTCCAGATGATCTCCAAATTTCCACCTCTTAAGTCCTTTTGATTCCAACTGCTTTTCCCCTTCCTACCACCTCAACCAGGTCTAGCCCCATAACGTCTTTCTGGATCATGTGATCCCAAACAAAACCCTTCACCTCCTATATAGTTTCTCTGTACTTAATAATAGTATACTCAGACCTACCAACTTGCTGGGACTCTGACTTTTAGGTAAAGCCACACATCCAAATACTATAAAATGTACTTTCTGTTTTGTTTTGTTGTTTGTTTTTGAGATGTCTCACTATGTAGCCCAGGCTGGCCTGAAATTCACAGAGACTGGCCTGCCTCTGCCTCCTGAGTGCTGAGACTAAAAGCATGTGCAACCATGCCTGGCTTAGAACCCGTTTTCTATATTATAGAAAGTCAGTCCCAGTGTAACACACAGAAAGGCGGCGAGAACTTTGCTGCGGACGACTGTGTGGGTTACATGCTTGACCCTTAGTGGTCATTGCTGCTCCAGAGTGGGTTACTTCTCTTTGGAGGTGGTTAGTTTTGGAAGCAGTGAGATATTATGACAGTGGATTAAGCTTTTTCTTCCTCCTGAAATTCCTTCCTCCTGTCTACCATGTTCCAACACACAACATGAAGCTCTCCTCGGAAGCCAAATGGAGGCCCTCACTCTTGAACTCCTCCTCTTAGCGCCACGTGCCAGGGTGATCCCTATCTTCTTTCCTGGTACATTCTGACAGAGGGAGAGAAAACTATTTAGTCACTCTCCAGACTCTTGGCCTCGTGTCTTTAGATTCTCTCTGTACCTGTGGGTTCCTTAAGCTTACAGGTCTCCATGTTGTTTAGAATGTCTTTTAGTGATCTTCCCTTCCCACCAGCCAGTCCTACTCAGGTGGCAGGCTCTGACCGTGGGGTTTCCCTCCCACAGGCTCTGACCTTGTTGTCGATAGGCCTTTGGATCAGAAGTTCCCTGAGGGCTGTACTAATTCTGTTCTCTCTATATTCTCAGCACACAGTGCCACATCGCTATGCTTTAAAGTTGAAAAAGACCTTTAGTGATCTTAAAAAAAATAACCTTGACATTATTACATTGGACTCCAACTATACAAAATGGTCATTATCAAACTGTCCCAGCGACAATGCAAAGCAGGCTTCTCCCAATCTGATGTATGAAGAAACAAGTTTTGAGAGGCACAGTGTGTTAAGACAGCTCTTGGTCACTGTAACGAATACCCGAGAGGGAGATTTGTCTTGGCTAACAGCTCAGTTCATGGTCTGTCGGCCGTGCTGCGCTGGGGCCTGTGGTGAAGCATCGTGAAAGGAGCGTGTGGAAATGCAGACATGTCCCCTCATGGGAAGGGAAGAAGGATGAGGACGGGTCTGGGTATCTGCACTCCCTTCAGGAATATGCTATCAGCTACCTGAGGACCTTCCATTACGATCAGTTTCTTAAAGAATCCACAACCTCGGCCAGGCAGTGGCACCACACACAATAACCTTAGCCCTCTGGAGGCAGAGGCAGGCGGATCTCTGAGTTTGAGTCCAGCCTGGTCCGCAGAGAGAGTTCCAGGACAGCCAAAGATACAGAGAAACCCTGTCCTAAAAAGGCGAAACAAACAAACAAATGAAAGACTCCACAACCTCTGGAGAGACAATGGTCTCGTCTCTAGGCGTCCTCCCCTTCTTGTTATCCAGAGTCTAAAGGACGTCTTCCTTAGCTTCAGATAGTCAGTCTGACTTCAGAGCGCACCATGGGGTCCAGAAATACGCAGTTTCCCTACTTCCCGCTCAGCTCCTGGTCCTGGTGCCTACCTTGAAGATGCAAAGGAATCTGTCCTGCAGCCACGAGCATCTTTTTAAAATTATCTGAAAGTTGAGGATCCAAGTGGAAATTCTCAGAAACAAAAAATGGCACAATAGTCTGACCATATGTTTTTAAAGTCAGCTCCAAGGGTACGTTTTCCATTTTCTTTAATTTGAAGTCAAAAAAAGTGAGGCTTAACATAATGATCATCAGAGGCAGCAGAATCTGCACAAATAACATCAGCTTCCAGTTGCGCCAAGAATATGTGACCTTCTTCAGGAGCATGGCATAGAATTGTTGGCAGAAAAGACAGAGCTAGGGTTCAAAAAGAAGGCAGGTGCTGTGTCATCATAGAGGCGGAACCTGGACGCACTGAAGCAGCGTCTGCTCACGCCCACGACAGTCCACTGCATGGCCCACCTCACTCGCCCCTACAGTCCTCCACTGCGCGGCCCACCTCACTCGCCCCTACAGTCCTCCACTGCGCGGCCCACCTCACTCGCCCCTACAGTCCTCCACTGCATGGCCCACCTCACTCGCCCCTACAGTCCTCCACTGCACGGCCCACCTCACTCGCCCCTACAGTCCTCCACTGCGTAGCCCACCTCGCGCCCACCGACAATCCTCCCCTGTGTGGCCCACTTCCCTCTGCTTCAGGTTAGGACTCCTCATGATTTCATCCTGCTAACGAGCAGCAAGAGGAGCTCCGACCTGAACACTTCTGTGGGTAGAACCTACCGCACTTCGGATACCAGATACAAACAATAACATTTCCCCCTGACTTGTAAAAATTTAAATTTGATGGGAAAATATGGCAGATTGGTGGATGTTTCATTTGTTACAACATAAAAAAAAAATCAGGGGCTGGAAGAATGGCGCATTAGTTAAGAGCGCTGGGTGCTCTTGCAAGAGGATCCAGGTTTAATCCTCAGTACCCACAAGGCGACTCACAGCAACTATAACTCCAGTTCAGGGAATCTGCCACTCTCCTCTGACCTCCACGGACACCAGGCACACATGAGGAGCACAGACATACACAGAGGGAAAATATCACACACATAAAAATAAATAACTCTTTAAAAAAATTCTTGCCGGGTAACACACACTTTTAGTTCCAGCATTCAGGAGACAAAGGCAGGAGTAAATCTATCAGCTCAGGGCCATCCTGGTCTGCACAGTGAATTCCAGGCTGCCCAGGGCTACGGAGTGGAACATTATTGCAGGGTGGTGACGTAAACCTTTAACCCCAGCACTCAGGAGGCAGAGACAGGTGGATCTCTGTTAGTTTGAGGCCAGCCTGGTCTAGAGTGATTTCCAGGACAGTCGGGACTACACAGAGAAACCCTGTCATGAAAACAAAAGCAAAAATAAAAACAAAATCTCTAGATGATGGGTACAACTTAATTTTGAAGTAATCTTTAACTTGCATGTTCCACCTCTAGTTAGATAATCTGTATAAATAGGGAGGACCCATAGCATGGCCTTGTGGCCGAGACAGTCAAAATCAGTCTACAGTTACATGCCCTGAGGTCCTAGGGGCAGACACAAGCCTGGTATGGGAAGCCTCGGGGCCAGCGCTGCGTGTGCTCACTTGGCTTCTCTGGGGCAGCATGACTGGACATGTGAAAGGCCTTCCAGACCAAGCTCTAGTGCCTATCACACGGCCCCTTGCCAGGAGCCCTGTGGAAAGAGCCTCGTTCGAATCCCTGGCCAAATATCAACAAGTCACTAGAGGTCTCAAGCAAGCATGAGTTTCTACCCTTGATGCGCTGGACACCTACTTCAACGCTCTCCAAAGGTCTGCTACAGCTAATCCGAGAGTGGACATAGAAGGACTTCACAAGCAGCGCTGGGGAGGGACCTTCAAAGGTGCGTCATGGCCACAGGGCACCAGGTAATGCCTTGCTAAGGATTTTGAGCAGCAGAGGGTTGACCCCAACCCCAGACATAGGCTTTATGGATGAACTTCCCCATTACTGCATAAATACGTTTTTTAAAATTTAAAATAATTTTTTTTGTTTTTGTTTTTCAAGACAGGGTTTCTCGCCAGGTGGTGGTGGGACATGGCTTTAATCCCAGCACTCAGGAGGCAGAGGCAGGCGGATCTCTGTGAGTTCGAAGCCAGCCTGTTTTACAAGAGCTAGTTCCAGGACAGGCTCCAAAAGCTACAGAGAAACCCTGTCTCAAAAAACAAGCAAACAAACAAACAACAACAAAAGACAGGGTTTCTCTGTGTAACAGTCCTGGCTGTCCTGGAACTAATTTTGTAGACCAGGCTGGCCTCGAACTCACAGAGATCCACCTGCCTCCCAAGTGCTGGGATTAAAGGCGTGCACCATCACCACTAATGCTTAAAATTTAAGTTCTTGGTGGGTGCAGCACATGAGCAACTATACCGCACAGAGTATGGATTTGGGCAGTTCAAGTAGTTCTTTCAGTCTCTTAGCTGAGGAAGAAAGGCCAGCCCCCTGCTAGGATGTTTTGGATACTGTTCCTCAATTGGGCTAATCACCACTGTGGTGGCTTGAATGAGGATGGCCTCCATAGGTTCCATATATTTGTTTGCTTTTTTTTTTTTTTTTTTTTTTTTTTGGTTTTTCAAGACAGGGTTTCTCTGTGGCTTTGGTTCCTGTCCTGGAACTCGCTCTTGTAGACCAGGCTGGTCTCGAACTCACAGAGATCCGCCTGCCTCTGCCTCCTGAGTGCTGGGATTAAAGGCGTGCACCACCACCATATTTGGGTGTTTGCTTTCCAGTTGGTGGACTTCTTAGGGAGGCTTAGGAGGTGTGGCCTTGTCAGAGGGAGTGAGTCACTGAGGGTGGGCTTTTGCCAGGTCTAGTCTCTCTCTCTCCCTCTCCCTCTCTCTATCTGCCTCCTGCCACGGATACGAAAGTTCTCAGTGACTTCTCCAGGGCCACACCTGCCTGTGGGCTGCCATGCTCTCTGCCATGCTGGAAATGGGCTAATCCTCTGAAACTGTACACAAGCCCCCAATTAAATGCTTTCTCTTTTAAAATTCATCTATTTATTTTACATCCCAGGCACAGTCTTTCCCGCACCCTCCCCTCCCAGTCCCTCTCCTCAACTCCCCACTTCCACCCTCCAATCCCCTCCTTTTCTGTCTCCATCCAGGAAAGGGCAGGTCTCCTATGAATTAAATGTTTCCTTTATATTTGGTCATTGTGTTTCATCACAGCAACAGTAACCCTAAGTAAGACACTTCTGCCTTTGAGCTAGAGCAGGCTGGGTGATCCTGCTGAAACGTCATAGACCCATTCTTTATCTTGTTTTATTGACACGGAATCTTTACATGTAACCAAGGCTGTCCCTGAACTCAGAGTCTTCCTGGTTCAGCCTCTCAAGCACTGGAATTATAGGCATGTGCTACCAAACCCAGTTCTTTTATTATTTTTTTTGAGACAGCCTCTCTCTACCTAGCCCTGTCTATCATGGAACTCACTATGTAGACCAGGCTAGCTCAAACTCACAGAGATCCGTCTGCCTTTGGCTTCTGAGTGCTGGGATTAAAGCCATATGCCACCACAGCCACTCTAAACCCAGCTCTTGACAGATCAACAGCAGGACCCCATCCATTAAACCACATTTCCCCCATGTATTTGAAATGTGCTGCTTACTCCAGTATTTAGTTTGATTGACAGGCCAGACTGCACTGAAAAGATTCTTGAGTGAAGACATTTCATTCTGTCAACAGGAACTCTGTGAATTCGGGGACAATGTTGAACAGAGGGTCGCTTCTCAGTTAAGATACTTGTGCCAGAATCAGCCGACTTACAAACTCTAAACCAAAGCAAAAACAAAGTCTCAAAATCACAACCCATTTCATTTTGTTTGTGTTTAAACAATGACATTCACATACTACTTGGGAAGATGTGAGCTAGACTGAGAACAATGACGGCGAAGGGTGCTACGTCTAAGTTGTACAGTGGGGAGCATGGGCTCTGAGCACCGTGTTAACTCACCAATGTCTTTTCTAAAGATAGCATGCAACACTATTGTGATTAGATGTTTGTTACTTTGTTTTAAAAAGTACTACATGAAAATTAAAACAACATAATATGTTAATCTTATAAGCAAAACTAAAAATTTTAAAAAAACATTAAGATTATTGACAATGGCCAAGCAGTGGTGCCACGCACCTTTAATTCCAGGACTCAGGAGGCAGAGACAGGTGGATCCTGTGAGTTTGAAGCCAGCCTGGTCTACAGAGTGAGTTCCAGGACAGCCAAGGCTACACAGAGAAACCCTGTTTCCAAAAAACAAAAACCAAATACTGAAAAAAAGAAAGGAAAGATTATAGACCAGGAGCTTAACAAGCACTGGTTAGTATACTGTTCAGAACAGCCAAGGCCTACTTTTTCCCTGTCCTGAACTTAGAATGGTTTTGCATTTTGAAATGATTACATGTTGAGTACATAAGTACCTATATAATGTCCTGATTGTCTAAGCTTATATAGTATAAATGCTATCTGGCGTTTTTGTTTGTTTGTTTTTGTTTTTGAGACAGGGTTTCTCTATGTAGTTCTGGCTGTCCTGGAACTCACTTTGTAGACTAGGCTGGCCTTAACTCACAGAGATCTGCCTTTTTCTGCCTCCTAACTGTGGAAGGAGCAGAATAAATTCCATTATGATAAAGAATTTCATCTTAGACAGGGCCTAACTGGGTGTGTGTGTGTGAATGCAGCTACGGCAAAGACATAAACATTTTCTAGAAACTGAGCCTGTCCTGGTCAAAGTGACCCACCAGAGTGTCCAGACAACATCTGCTTGCTTCAAATGTCCTGTGGGTATCCGATTAACTGCTGTTTTGAAATTCTTGTCTGCTGACAGCCACTGTTTTGTAATTTCCTTATACTCCAACCAAGGAATTCAAATGTTGTATGCCTTTGCCCAATCCCGAAATGCCAAGATTTGCATCACCCTGCGTGCGGTTTTCACTTTAAAAACCCCTTATCCCCAAGGGCTGGAGGCTGACCTGCTGCATCATTGGTGTGTTGGATTATGGTCTGAGCTACCTTGTAATCAATAAACCCCAGTGTGTGTGTTTGCATTGGATAACGGCTCTGTGGTGGTCTTCTTTGGGGGGTCTGTGACATGGGCATAAGTGCACTACCTGGCTTTCTAAGAATAGTTTGCTGGCCCTGCCTCTGCCTCCCGAGTGCTGGGATTAAAGGTGTGTGCCACCACCGCCCAGTTAGGTGATGTTCATAACCCTTGAGTCACTTTTTTATTTCTGGGAACTTATCCTAACATAACTCGTTATTACTTGTGGCTAATTTGTCTTTCAGGAGGATTATAAAAGTTGGTACATTTGTTGTTTATACTGCAACACAGATTGTCACCAAAGTTGGGCATCTTAAAACAACTGTAAACATTTATTTTTTAAAGATAGGTATAAAGTGTTCTGCCTGCATGTGTGCCTGCAAGCCAGAAGAGGGCACCAGATCTCATTACAAATGGATGTGAGCCACTGCATGGTTATTGGGAATTGAACTCAGGAACTCTGAGCCACCTCTTCAGCCCAGCAACTGTAAACATTTATTACCTCAGTTTCTGTCAGTGAAGAAATGGAGAATGGATTAACTGTTATTTTTTCTTAAAGCTTTTCACGAGGCTGCATGTTTTCTAGCTATCGGCAAGGGCTGCAATACCTGGAGTTAGACTGGGACTGCTGGACCCACTTCTAAGGGCAGGAAGTGCAGAGAGCTTTTCATACACCTCCTCTCTCCCTATGATTAACTTCTTGTATTAGTGTAGTACATTCTTAAAAATTATGGACTGGCATTCCAACAGGTTCGTAAATAGAAACTGACAAGTTTATATCAAAGTACTTTTTTTTTTTTTTTGGTTTTTTGAGACAGGGTTTCTCTGTGGCTTTGGAGCCTGTCCTGGAACTAGCTCTTGTAGACCAGGCTGGTCTCGAACTCACAGAGATCCGCCTGCCTCTGCCTCCTGAGTGCTGGGATTAAAGGCGTGCGCCACCACTGCCCGGCCAAAGTACCTTTAATAACTGAAATAGTCTTAAAAAAAAAAAAAAAACAGAACAAAGTTAAACATTCTGCAAAACTACGGCAATCCCCAGCGGCCATCCCAACAATATGGTACTGGCATCAAGACACAATAGATCCTTGAAGCAGAACTGGGAATGTAGAAAAATTAAAGTCAGTTGACTTTTGGTGATGAAACCCAAATAATTCAATGTGGAAAGAAAAATCTTTTCAATAAATACTTGTATCCCAATGGACAGCCATGTGCAAGAAAGTGAATACTGACACGTTATCAAGTCACACCCCAAATAATTCCTAGTTCAATTCTATGCCTAATTTAAAGCTAAAATAATAATGTTCCCAGGAGAAAAGGCAGGGGAAATATTTGTGATCACCTAAGGTAAATATTTCTAAAAATAGAATAGATTTTTTAAAACCCATGAAAGACAGAAATGTATAAATTAACTTCCATAGAGATGAAAATGTTTTCATTAAAAACTGCTAGTGATACCAGGTAGTGGTGGCATACGCCTTTACTCCCAGCACTCAGGAGGCAGAGGTAGGGGAATGTCTGAGTTTGCGACCAGCCTGGTCTTTAGAGATAGTTCCAGGACAGCCAGGGCTAAATAGAGAAATCTTTTCTTCAAAAACCAAAATCAAACAAAAATAAAACAAAACAAAAGCCTGCTAGTGAGCCACACACAGGTGTAATCCCAGCTGTAAGGCAACCTGGA